>NC_090292.1:14318564-14556064 GCF_037392515.1 Haliotis asinina
AGAATACCTTTAACCTAAAGCTACACAAACCACAATCAACACATCCTGGAATCTAAATCTACCCAAGCTAGCATGTTTCTGGCCTCTACATTCAGTCTACTTATTGACTTTCAGAGAATACCTTTAACCTGAAGCTACACAAACCATCCTGAACACATCCTGTGGTCTACATCTACCCAAGCTAGCATGTATCTGGCCTCTACACTCAAGTCTACTTAATGACTTTCAGAGAATACCTTTAACCTGAAGCAACAAAAACCACCCTCAACACACCCTGTAGTCTACATCTACCCAAGCAGCATGTTTCTGGCCTCTACACTCAGTCTACTTATTGACTTTCAGAGAATACCTTTAACCTGAAGCTACAAAAACCACCCTCAACACACCCTGTAGTCTAAATCTACCCAAGCTAGCATGTATGTGGAATCTACACTCAGTCTACTTAATGACTTTCACAAAATACCTTTAACGTGAAGCTACACAAACCACCCTGAACACACCCTAGAATCCAAAATCTACCCAAGCGTACATATATCTGGCCTTTATACTTGATGACTTCCAGAAACCACCTTAAAGACAACCTGTAATAAAACTCTACCCAAGCTAGCATCCATTTCTTGCCTCTGTTATCCAAAACTACTCAAACTACAATCTATCTCACCTGTATATAGTCTGGGTGACCACAACTTTCAGGGAATACCTTTAACCGGAGGCTGTGCAACCCATCCACCCTGAAGATACTCTGTAATCTGGTGATGGTACGCCATTTCTTCACTCACTCAGTTATTTCCAAAACAGGCTTTAAACTGAAGATGTACAAACCACCCTGAAGACACCCTGTAACATACCTATGTTAGTATTCATCTGCTGGCTGTACACAGTATATTTGACCACCACTTGACCACTTAAAGATGATCATCTATTCTATAGGTACATAAACCACCCTCAACACACCCTGTAATCTACCAATGTTAGTATCCATTTGCTGTCTATACACAGTCTACTTAACCACCACTTGATCGCTTAAAGAAGAGCTCATATACTGAAGGTACACAAACTCTCCTGAAGACACCCTGTAATCTACCCGTGTTAGTATCCATCTGGTGGCTGTACAGTTTAACGAAACACCACTTGATCACTTAAAGAAGAGCATCTGTACTAAAGATGCACAAACAACCCTCAAGACATCCTGTGATCTACCCATGTTAATATCCATGAGGATCACCTCATGGGTGTCTGTCATCTGGGGGAGGGTATGTCACCTGGTTTATACATGGGCAGCATTAGAAATAGATTCAAACTGTCACTAGCCAGGCAGGCAGGCTAGTGACCCAAGGATGTCACGGGCCCATCAGACACGTTACTAGCCCGAATAATTCATGATAACTTTTAGACAACAAAACAGCGGATACAAGAAAAGGTAGAGTATTCATGTCACAAATTAATCATTTCAAACTGTCAACTCTGTGCCTCTGCCATTGGTGGGATATACTCTATGAATATCCATACATTTTCAAAGAAGAGGACAATATCAACATCACACTCAATGGCAAAATACTCTTCATGAATATGTATACAAGCCATGATTAAGTCAGCTGTTCTGGCACGTATTTTGGATAAGTGGACGGAGAGTAGTGAAGGTTTTTAAGTTCTGCTCCATAAAGGAGCAATACCACAAACTTCAGTTGAAGCCAGGATTGTTGCCATAGAAACACAAACATTATTTTAATCAGAATTCAAAAACTGCCAAAAGGCACTAGTTCACCGTGCATATGTTCATATGTGTAAGTTTGACATTTGGTAAAGAAACAATGAATGAACCAATTTGAGTCAAAGGCAAATCTGTTGCCATGGGAACGCTTTAAATATTCAATTCAGAATGCTCAATCTACCAAAATGCAACAGTACACCACCTGACCTATCTATGTGCCAAGTTTGGTATGGAAATATTGGAAGATCAAGCTAGCTAGTCTTGAAACGTTCAAAGCCCAACAAACTTCTTATGCCAATTCATAACACACTGGCTACGATCAAAGTTCAGAATTCTTGGGCCTATGAACATTTTGAGAATAAGGGCCCTGCTCGGCAATAGTCAAACATGCACAGACTGAGTCCATTTTAATATCGCAAAACACAATGCCAGGGATAAATATCTTCATATTAAATTATCTTAAAAATCACATGTAACGCAAAACACAACTTTGCAGATTCTGACACCTTTTGTTTGGATATACACTAACAATTTATCAATAATTAAAATTCAACCTTAAAAGTAATATCCCCCAACTTCACCACAGCACCGACATGAAAAGTGGTTTCAATAGCTGTGCTGCAGTGCACACGTAGTGCATGTGTAGGGATTAGGTTCACGCAGCTTGAACTGGAAAGGTGACTTATAAAAACACAGCAAGTGATGCATGCAGGGATATTTCTTGTGATTACAAGTGACCATTCATAATTTATGGCGATGGAGGGTGTTGGGGGTGGGGTCACACTATAGTATATGACAAGTATGACAAGCAGTGACATCACTTACCTTGTACTTTATTTATTATTTATCTATTTTTTTTGGGAGGGTGGGAGGGGGGGGGGGGTGCTGGAAGGGGGGAAGCATAGAATAATATGTTAAGTGTAACAAGCAGTCTCTGTCACAGACAAAGCTCATTGTGTCTGTCTGTCTGTCTGTCTGCCTGCCTGCTATTGACAATATACAATACACAACTTCAATCCTTGACCACATGCAATTTCAACTGAACACCTATCAGGCTATACACCATAAACAGATACATTGACTTATGGCTTGTGTACCTGAGTCTCTGTCTCGTTATGTAATTACAGAGACAGGCAGGTGTGATACTTGTACACATGACATGTTATTACATCGGTGGGTTGCGAACGAACAGCATCTATTTTTCTCAGATGACTTGATCCAATGGAAACCGGTGCAAACTCAGATTCTCAGTTTTTCTATATATGCATTCTTTATGGATGACACCCTCTTCCACTTTATGTAATGCAACATTTTGGTATGGATTCTTATACCATTATCACTCTTGCTTAACAACTGTATATGAATCCATACCAAAACGTGCATTGCATACAATACAAGAATTTGTTATCCATAAAGAATCTTACCTTCTTATTACTCAACATATTTCTAACTTGTCAACCAAACAGGTCATCTCTATAAACACACAATAAACCCTCAGTGTATCTGCAAATGAACCAGCCACTGGAAAGTATTCACTACCCTTGAATGCACACCCACTCGCTCTGACTGGGTTCAGTCTCCCGGGGGCTTGGTTTCGAGGGAAGTAAATCCAAGTAAAAAGTATTGCACATTTGATTCCCAATTGTACGCTTATAATTTTGCTTATTTGTTTTTTTCACTGCCACCAAGGTATATACCAATGACGCTGTTTTTGCTTACAATTTAGATAGTATTTTGTAACAATACACATTTGACTTTTTGTTTATGTTTTTGCGGATGATGCCATCAGGATTCAGGATTCAGGAAACATGATCTGGGGGAGTGGGTGTCACCTGGGAGTATCTACATGGGTCACCTCATGGGGGGTCTGCCGTCTGGGGCAGGGTGTGTCACCTGGGAGTATCTACATGGGTCACCTCATGGGGGTCTGCTGTCTGGGGGAGGGTGTGTCACCTGGGGGTATCCACATGGGTCACCTCATGGGGGTCTGCTGTCTGGGGCAGGGTGTGTCATTTGAGGGTATCTACATGGGTCACCTCATGGGGGTCTGCTGTCTGGGGCAGGGTGTGTCACCTGGGGGTATCTACATGGGTCACTTCATGGGGGTCTGCCGTCTGGGGCAGGGTGTGTCACCTGGGAGTATCTACATGGGTCACCTCATGGGGGGTCTGCCGTCTGGGGCAGGGTGTGTCACCTGGGGGCATCCACATGGGTCACCTCATGGGGGTCTGCTGTTTGGGGGAGGGTGTGTCACTTGGGGGTATCTACATGGGTCACCTCATGGGGGTCTGCTGTCTGGGGCAGGGTGTGTCACCTGGGAGTATCTACATGGGTCACCTCATGGGGGTCTGCTGTCTGGGGGAGGGTGTGTCACCTGGGGGTATCTACATGGGTCACCTCATAGGGGTCTGCCGTCTGGGGCAGGGTGTGTCACCTGGGGGTATCCACATGGGTCACCTCATGGGGGTCTGCCGTCCAGCTGAGGGCGTGTCACCTATGCGTATGTGCATGGGTTACCTTCTTGGGATCTGTCATCTGGGGTTATCTACATGGGTCACCTTGTGGGGAATCTATCACCTGGGAAATGTGTCACCTGGGGTATCTACACGGATACCTTTCTGGGGATCAGTCATTGGGGAAAGGGTGTGTCATCTGGGATTACCTACACAGGTCACCTTATCGAGGTCTGTCAACTGGGAGGGTGGGTCACCTCAGTGCTGCTGTATCTACATGGGTCCCCTTATGGAGGTCTGTCAACTGGGAGGGTGTGTCACCTGGGGGTATCTACACGGGTCAGATTATGGAGGTCTGCTGTCTGGGAGGGTGTGTCACCTGGGTTATCTATCAATAATACCTTATGGGGTCTGTCACCTGGGGGAGGCTGTGTCATCAGGGGTTATCTACATGAGTCACCTTATTGGGGGCTGTCGTCTCGGGGAGGGTGTGTCATCTGGGTGTATCATACATGGGTCACCTCATAGGGATCTGTTTCCTGGTTGAGGGGATGTCACCTGGGGGTATCTACATGGGTCACCTTATGGGGGGCTGTCACCTGGGGATACCTACATGGGTCACCTCATAGGGGTGTGTCATCTTGGGGTATCTACTAAGGGTGGGCGGTATTATCGGTATATCGGTATATCGCAATACAGAAACAACACAATATGTACCGGTACATACGTGTGTAATTTTCCAATATATTGGACGTTTCTACTGTAACCATTTCAGTCTAAAAACACCTGCAAAAACTATGTGAAAAGTGTAAATAAACCAGGATGTCCTAAAATCAAAGTAGCGCAAATATGAACAGCCTCGTAACTAGTCAAAGTAACTTACATCCCTTTCCAAAATGGCGGATAAACAGTGGGTTGCTGTGCCGAATTGGCATAGTAAATCAAGTGTTTGGAAATATTTTGGTCTAAAATCTGTCGACGGAAAGGTTGATTCCAGCTATGCCGTTTGTTATGAATGCAAATCTATTGTGAAAACAAGTGGGGGTACGACAAATTTAACCACACATCTTCGCCGACATCACCCCATGGCCATAGCAACGAAAACGAGCAAGCTGCCTGTAGCCAGCGTTGGTGATTGAAGCGTTGAGGACTTCTCTTTAACTACATCTTCTACGAGTCAACAAAGTCTTCATGTGTTTACCAACAGGAATAAACAGTGTAAATCGAATTCGACCGAAGCACAACAAATAACACATCAAATGGCATTGCTTCTAGTCAAAGGACTGCACCCCTTTTCCTTCATTGACAGTAGCGAATTTCGCTCCCTTCTGTCTTTACTCCAACAAGGCGATTCTGTCCCATTGAGAAAACAGTTTGCTGAAGTGATTGTCCCAAAACTCTACCATGAAGTTAGAAGTGAAATAGCAAGTAAAATGCAGAAAGCAGTAAAGGTAAGGCTAATATCACTTATTTTGTAACTAGAATAATGAACTAGCAATGAATTAATAAATATTAGATAAATCAATTAATAATTTCAAATTGTCAGCTTTTTAGCTTTTGATGTTTTCAAATATATTCAGTTTTCAATATTAACACTCAAAAATAAAGTAAAATAGTAATGAAATATGGTCAATAATCACAAAAACATTATTTGAGTTAGGTTCAGAATTTTATCAGCAAATCTTCCAAAGAATTTATGTTTTTTGTTAAAAACAATACAATTCAAAAATATTGAAGAGCTGTGTTCCAAATTAAAGCTATTTTATTTGAAATGAAAATTACATTACAGATTCAAGCAGAAAGTTTATATGATGATGAAAAACTGAGAATACATATTTAATTTTTAAATTCTGTAGAGTTTCCATTTTTCCATTGAAATATTCTCTCATCGTAAGGCTTAAACCAACTTGTTTTTCTTTTATTTGTAGGTCTCATTGACTACTGATGGCTGGACCTCCCGCGCAGCTGATGACTATGTTACACTAACAGCATCCTTGGTCAACGATGATTGGAAACTGGAAACGTTTGTACTCCAAACAAGGTCACTAGGAGAGAGCCACACAGGTGATTTAATTTCTAAATAATTTTTATATGTATTATTTGAATTAATTTATTTCCTGTAAACTTAGTTACTGCTTAAATATTAATTGCTTTGTTATTTGAAAACCTCACAACATTTTTCAAATAATTCCAGTCACTGACAGTTAGTGTATTCTTTATTTAAACAAATCAAAGTAGTTTTTAATTTTAACCTTTAAATTTATTTTCAGTTAGTTTCAAGCGAAAGCCCTTGAATTTTAAATTCCACCTTCATTTGAAATATTTTGCCGTTAATGGCTGCAATATTGCCCAAGCGGCGTTAAACAATAACTCACTCACTCACTCATTTGAAATATTTCCTTTACTTGATAGAAAATGTTAGATGCACAATTTTTATTCTTTCTACTTCTTTACAGCTGACAACTTGGCTGACTTACTGAAGGAAGTTATGAGTGAATGGAAAGTTGGAGATACAAATACCCCCCTACAATTGTCACTGACAACGCCGCCAACATTGTAAAAGCTGTACAGCTTGTTGAGGCGCCACACATGCCTTGCTTCGCGCATACCCTTAACATCAGCATACAAAAGGCACTTAAGGTGAAGAGGACTTCCCATGTCCTGGCAAAAGTTCGAAAACTTGCAGCGTTTTTTCACAGAAGTGCAAAAGCTTCCTCACTTCTACAAAGCAAAGCTCATATGCTTGGATTGCCTTCGCACAAGCTGGTGATTGATGTTGTGACACGATGGAACTCCTCCTATGATATGCTGCAAAGATACCTGGAAATGCAGCTGGCTGTGATAACAACGTTGCGGTCCAAGGAGCTGGGGCCCCCAAAGGATCTGAACACAATCAGTGATGAGGATCTGACGTTGATGGAGGAGCTTGTGACTTTCCTTCAGCCAATCAAGGAAATAACGGTCTTGATGTGCTATGAGAGTTGCCCTATCATTTCAATCATTCAACCCATCCAGCATCGGCTGCTGCAGTCTGTCCTCATCCAAAAGGAAGATGACTCACCTCCTATCAGGGACATGAAAAAGATCATGATGGATGACTTGAGCAACAGGTATACTGTGCAGAAGGACATGCTGTCCCTTGCCTCAGCTATTGATCCAAGATTCAAGATCTTACCCTACTTCAATGCAGAAGAGAGGTTTGATGTGTACAGCAAGCTCACAACGCAGGTTGCAGCCATGTGGGATAGTGTTCCACAAGGTGTAAAGGTGAAGACTGAACCAGACGCTGAACCAGCTCTTCCTCAGCTTCAAAGTGAGACTGATACAAGTGACATGCCAGAGGATGATCACAAAGTCACAGTGAAAACAGAGTCCAGCCCTCCTGCAAAGAATGAAACCAAGGATTCTTTATTGGAGGATTTCTTGGGAGATGTCTTTTACATTAGGTCAGAGCCTGCAAAATCATCCCTTGAACTTGCACAGGCTGAAACAGAGCAATACAAGAGTGAGTTGCCTGTCCCTTTGAGGGAAAATCCCTGTAACTGGTGGAAGATACGAGATAAAAAATATCCTCTCTTGGCTAGATTTGCAAAGTGTGTTTTTTGTGTGCCAGCTACAAGTGTGCCCTCTGAAAGGGTTTTTTCAACTGCTGGTGATATTGTTACACAGCAAAGAGCAAGTCTTAAGCCAGAACATGTTGACATGTTGGTGTTTTTGAAGAAAAATCTGAAAATGACTGTTTGAAGTTTTATCAAGCACAAGCCCTTTTCATAAATATGTGCCAAAGTTCAGAGTTAGTTGAAACTGTTATTTATTTCTTTTCAAGGAAAATGCCTTTTTTGGTTCCCTTACATTAGAGGTGTTTTATGCTTGACAGCTGACATCAACTTATCCACAGTTATGGCAACCGGCAAGTTGTTTAAGTGTTTTGAGCGTGACCGTTGAAGTTACATAACAGACATCTCATTTACTGGTTGAAAGTTGAAACAGTTTTCTGTGTTGGAACCAAAGTTGTGATAGTGTGTTGAACTGTGCTTCTAACATCATAGACACATGTCTGATTTCCTTTTTCTTAAAGTGAATTTTTAAGTGATATTGATGTCATTCAGTGTCAGACTGTCAGTGACTGCATTTTGAGAAATGTAGCTGTTTCAAAATTTATGGTATCTTTTGATTTAAATGAGACAATAATTACTTATGGAACTTCACTTTCCCCAACAGTTAGTTGGTTGAATATTGAATAAGTGTTTTTAGTAAAACTGTGCTATTAGTAAAACACTTTGACTTTTATTTAGCTTTCACAAATCTTTCATAACAACTAACTTTGAACAACCAAAATGTATTATTTGACATTAACGTTACATAACAAGCTCACAACCAATATCTTATAACAAAAATACAGAGTTTAGAGTTATACCAAATCTGGTAATAGTTTTAGTATTAAATAGTAGGTACAAGAATTTTGAATAAGATGGTGATGATACTTACCTGACTGTCCAATGTCCATGCTCATGGTGATGAAGATGAACCATGTCATCTCCAAAAACCTCATTTATTTTTTTATGCCAGGTGCTGTTCTTTTTACATTTGTTATTTCTTGTTAATAAACCATTAAATTGAAACTCTGTTTCATTATCATTTATTAATAGCTGATTTTTGCCAGGCTTTGCTTGCAAAATAGCCATGTTTCAAATTGACAATATATCGCAATCCGTATCGCAATACGCCTTTCTGTATCACAATATATCGCAATATGCAGATGAGGAGCAATACCCAGCCCTAGTATCTACACTGGTCACCTTATGGGGGTCTGCCATCTGGGGGAGGGTTAGTCACCTGGGGTTATCTACATGGGTCATATTATTAGGGTCTGCAGGCTGGGGGAGGGTGTGTCATTTGGGACAGTTTATAATCAGGGGAAGGGGGAGGCTGTCACCTGGGGAAGGGTGTTTTACCTGGGGGATCTACATGGGTCACCTCATGGGGGTTTGTCACCTAGGGGAGGGTGTATCACTGGAGGATCTGTCATCTGTGGCAGGGTGTGTCACCTGGCTTATCTGCATGGATCACCTTATGGGGTCTGTCACCTCGGGAAGGCTGTTCCACCTTGGGGATCAACATGGGTCACATTATGGGAGGTCAGTGTCACCTGGGATATCTACATGGACACCTTTCTAGGTGTCTGTCATCAAGGTGAGGGTGTTTCATCTGGTGTTTTCTACATGGCTCACCTCATAGTTTGTCGACTTAGGGAATGATGTTTACATCAGGATCTACTATCTTTGGGTGTGATATCTCTTTTGTCTGCCAACTGGAGTTATCTACATGGGTCACCTTATGGGGGTCTGTCAACTGGGAGGGTGTGTCATCTGGAACAGAGTGTATTACCTTATAGGGGTCTGTCACATGGGAAAGAGTATGTCACCTGGGGTTATCTACTTGGGTCACCTTATGGGGGTCTGACACCTGGGGGCAAAATGTTTACCTGAGGGGACAATGTTTACCTGTGAGGTCTGTCATCTGCAGGGACTGTGTTCACCTGGAGGGTCTGTCATCTGTGTGAATGGTGATCACCTGGGGGTCTGTCGTCTCTCATCTGTTAGGTTTAGAATTTAATCCACATGTTAAAATATCTGTACTCAACGATACAAAATTAACATTTCATTACAAATTTGACCAACAGTGTATTTTCCATATACTGTATCGTATGTAGGAAACATATAGTGTTCACATGTCATTGTTTACAGTATATGTCAAATTTGAGGGACAAAATTAGAAATTCTGAACAAAATACGCCAAAAGCGTATTTTCTGTATATTGTGTTCTGTGTTGTTGATAAAGACAATTCTTCTTCTTGTACGCTATTAACACAGAATTTAGTTGTTAGTTTTGAGTTACTGAGTGTAATATCATTGTAGAGTAATATATATAATCATGGCTAGAACAATATACAATAATTCAAGTGAAACATGTATTTTTTAGAACTTATGACATGTGAAATAACAATGATAAACCCCTGGAGCGGTTATTTGACCATCTCTCTGTGTGATACCGGACCAAGGCTCAACTTCGCTTTACCTTATTCATGGTATCGCACCTAGAGAACTTCCCTTGGCATATCAAGTTTGCCACTCATATGCCTCTATCTCAATGTTTTACTGGAAATATCTTCAATAAATACAGAACCATTCAACTTTTTAAAAAAAAATATCAGTACATCTGCACACTGTCCTTAATAGTGACTGACAACTAAAATACACATGTTTTTGACATAGTGGTATATGCAAAATCATAACCTATGCTTGTGATTCGCTTTAAAAACCACTTCAAGGTCCCCTGCAGGTGGTTATCACAGCAAACCATTGGCTTGGCAGTCATCATTTCACCCATAACCCAAGGACTCCAGTGTCCCCTTATTTTCAAACACTGCCTAACACTTTAACATTGTCAACAAACATAACAATACTGAATGCTGATGTTCAGACCTGTTCAGAGGCCAATATTCAGCCCCAAGTCAGCAACAAATTGCAGAAGAAATTCCCAATTTTCACAGCATTTACTAAAGAAAATTAAAAACAAATAACAAATTTACATCGCGTACACTTACGATGTATAAATGGATGAAAGACTTTTGATAGGTCAGATTTTGCTGTCATACTAAAAAACAACCACTGCCTTTTTCGCGAGAGGAGTTGGGACCTGTTGACGCTTTGCCGCTCTGAACACTGGCAACAGTGGATGATGGCGCAGTCACGTGCCTCTTGTGCTATATCTCTCTACAACGTAATGAAAACATAAATAAATATATCTGAAAGGTATAAACAGTTAAAACACTACCTTATGTATCCACATGTTGCGAGGATATCTCATGACATATCGGATTTTGTTCATAAACTGCAAAAATCGACGCGATCATTTCCAGAACTCTCTTCCTTGCCGCCATTTTCTATTTCTAGAAAGTTCAAGGTCGTGCCAGACAGGAAGCGTACCACGGATAAAAAAAATCCATTAATATTCTGATTGGTCGAATCGAGGTGAGCGTCACTTATCGTATATTTTGGGTAGAACATACATGCTTCCTTTTCTTTCTTTTTTAAAAATAATGTTTATCAGCATTTACTTCCAGTGCCTGTCAGGGTTGCACGGCACAATTAACATGATATTGTAAAACATATGTGTTCATCATTTACATATATAATTTATGGAATGAGATTCATGCTGTAGATTCAATAATATGCTATGACATCGGCAATGTTTATGAAAATCACTTCCCCGGTATAGTCTGGCATGCGTAAAAACCCTGAACCAGTGCAGTCCATGCAGGTTAAAAATATGTGCTGTAGCAAGTCTAGATTGAATGAATAAACTCTTTATACACATACGAGATGATCCCTAAAGGTTCGGGGTAGAACAGGCCATGTAGATATATACCCACAGGAGAAACACCCTCACACAGATGACAGACCCCCAGGTGACACACCCTCCCTTAGACGACATACCTCCGGATCCATAAGGTGACCCATGTAGTTATACTCAGGTGACACACCCTCCCCCAGATGGCACACCCTACCCCAGACGGCAGATCCCCATAAGGTGACCCATCCTCCCCGACCTGTGAAGATCTAGGTTTGAATAGGCCTTCAGCAACCACACGCTTGCCATAAAAGGAGACTCTACTCTAACGGGACCGGGTGGCCAGGCTCGCTAACTTGGTTGACGCGTGTCATCGGTTGCCATTTGCGCAGATCGATGCCCATTCTGTTGATCACTGGACTGTTTGGTGCAGACTCGATTATTTACAGACCGGCGACATAATTATAGCTGTAATATTGCTGAGTGCACCCATTTCAGAGACTTGATGTTAGTCTAACTGTGGTATAGTATCAAACCTTTACACAGGTCGTTAGTTGTCAGAGTCATCATTTGTTTTCTGGCCAGTTGAACAAGACATGAAAATCTGTCTCTGGCATAACTAACCTTCGACAGGCAGCCTGAAGTCGGTGACGTCAGATATATAAACATGACGTCATTACCTTTGTCCTCACATGTTGTAAACTTGGCAGTGACTCAGCTGACTGTGGCAGACGTCAAATCTCAATGTGGCCTGAAAATCGGGACATTTTTGAAATCGTGTTTTCTAAAGGGTGACTGTTTCAAAGACTGGTTTTGGATTTGCAGTAATACCATAGATTCCTTTCAGTGAAATCTACGAATTTTTTAACTAGCAAATTTGACCTTTAACACGCCAACTGGATTCTGCACTATGTAGAAAAAGAAATACATGCGATGTCACGAACCTTTATAATGCCAGCCGGGTGCTGTCGAAGAGCAAGATGAACAGCCATCAGAATGTCAACTGAAAATTTATTGACCCTAAACTTAAAATGAAACTTTATGTTTGCGACAATCAAGCGATTAATACTGTTGCATATGTAGAGGCGCTAACACATTTAAACATATCCTGTACATGAAATGAAGCAGCTTTACGTGTATCGCAACTTTATAAATTTAATGTTCCTGGATAGATCTTTGTAGAAGCATAGATAGAGCTAGCTGTTAATGACATTGTCACTGGATTGTCTGGTTCGGAGTAAACATTCCTCAGAAATATACATACACATGTAGTGTCTCATGCCGACGTTACCGCTTTGTGCACCAATATTGTTTCACGTGTTAAAAATAGAGTTAGGATATTGAATATTAAAAATGAACAATGAAATGAAAAACAGAATTAAAATATAATTCCCGATATACTGATGGTCCCTGATCTGAATTTTTAAGTAAATTTGTTGGCGGCTCTGCAGTATGGTGTTTTATCAATGAAGATAAACTATCTCATGGGGCTGGACACGATATGGGTCGAGTGACCTAATGAAAACACAATGATGTCAGTATGAAGATCTACAGTTGCAGAACACAGTAAGCAATGTATTGGACTGAAGATCTTTCCTTTGACTGGACAAGGTGTGAAAGGAGGGTGGTGGTGGGGTTTCAATGTTTCAGTGAGCTGTTGTCAGGAGATGTTATTTTTCTCTAACAATGCCTAATTTTGGAGAACGTTCATCATGTCAAGTTTATAAAAATAACTATTAAGACTGAGCACAAACTTACAAATTGTGCAAGTTCTAAAATTTATTCTATAGTCCTCGTTCTTCATCATGAAATTGAGTTTACAAACTTCAGTGATACGCTAACGGGATCTGGTGGTCAGACTCGCTGACTTGGTTGACAGGTGTCACCGTATCCCAGTTGCGAAGATTCATACTTAGATTGATCACTGCATTGTCTGGTCCAGACTCGATTATTTACAGGCCGCCCCCATATTGCTGGAATATTGCTGAGTGCGGCGTAATACTAAACTCACTCACTCACTCAAACCCACTCTCACCAACTCAGGGGCACACCCCTTCTGAAACTCTGGTGTTCAACTTGCACCAGAACATTCCTAATAGGGGTCATGCTCGAATGACCAGGCAACATTACCTCGTCCTGGGGAAGTGGCTTACCAACCTTGTCAGTTAGTCATCTGTGCTGTGACCACCAGAGTTGACGGCTAACTATCGGACTTTCAAACTTGTACAATCTGCAGTGCTACATCTTAAACACAAATCCCGCATGACTCTACTGCAGTACCACAAGAAAGCGCAGCCACACAGAAGCTGCGTGGGACGGTAGCAGTTAAAAAAGTCCGGCCCTCTTATATTTTTGGAAGTAACCCTCAAAGGCACCACGCAACAGCTAAAAAAGTGAAATAACTGATTGTTTGCTGCTTGCTGTCCCGTCGCATTGGGAAATGTAACATCTCTTCCGTGTCATTAAAGTTTGTTTGTTGTTTATATGGCACTCAGCACGTTTATGGTGGTGCTCTATTATCGAGTCTGGACCAGACAATCCAATGAGCATCGGCCTAGACTGCTTCAATGTGGTTTGAAAACTGTGTGGTTGCTGCAGTGTGATGCAGCCTTAAGCTCGTTGGTCAGCGCCGTGCCCAAGTCAGCGAGCGAGAACACACGTTTTGTTTGTCGCCTCCATGACACAAATTGGCTGCTAAAGATCAATTCTTTCCGTTGTCTTCACGGGCCGATAGTGATAATATAAAATATAGTCAGCTTCGATTAAACGTGCAGTTTTAGCGAGTCTGTGAATTTATCGTTAATTAAACTAACTAAATAATATAGAGTAAAAAATAGCTAATAAAGAGACTTAGTTCATTTTCAGAAACTGTAGCAATCTAGACTTGTCATATATTATGAACATGCATGGGCTTTCGTTGATATATTTGCTTGAGGACTTGCATTCACCAATTGCTACAAACTGCTCAAGTTCCATTACGTGGCTGAGGCCGCCTCAACATTGGTATCGGAGCCAAACAGCTTTTGTCTACAGTCTGTCCAAGTTCTATAACCTGGCTAACGCCTCCTCAACATAGGAGTTCTCGTCCGCCCTGAGTAGGTGTGACTGTGTTACACGAAATTCACGTGACTGAAACTGACACGACACACCGGGACAGAGAGCATTGGAGAGATAAAGCCTTAAATTGTATGCTAGTGTGGTCTGAGTACAATGCGCACCAAGCCGCAGAAACGGTAGGGGCAAAGTTGCATACATTGTACTCTCCCCATCGTATACTCTGGCAATCACTTGGAACATTATCAAACTTTTGAATCCTCACTGTTTCATACCCCTGCAATGCGCCCATAGGTATTCTTGTTGATCTTAAATAAGTAAGGCAGAATGAAATATTTAACCATGGTCTCAACAAAATCTGATCAAATCCTGCCAAGCTTTGATGTTAAGTAATCTAATAAAACTATACAAGCCGCGGTAAGCTATAATCTTATTGCCTATAAATATATAATCGACCAATCAATCCAGTGTTCAACAGCATGAGCATCGGCCTACGCAATTGGGATACGATAACATGTGTTAACCAAGTCAGCGAGCCTGACCACCCGACGTCTGTCTATTAAATCTAAAAACATATTTATCTTTGGCAACTATATATTTATAGAGACTATGTTTTGAACAAGTGAGTGAACAGTCAAAGTCACATAGGCAATATTTCAGAATGTGAAACCTATAGACTAATAAGAAACTCAGTCTTTAAAGATATGAAAACCTGTCAATAAAGGAGAGTAAAATAACTAGAATATCATAACTGCAGACACATTGAAACTTGCATGCAACCAACGATACTGAAATAATTACGTCATATTCTACATGCAGGTTCATTGAGTTTGGCTAATATAAGTTCAATATTTATTATCCCGCACTTTATCCACTTTGACCCCAAGATGGAATAAGCAAGACATGACCAATAAAGCTCGTATGGCCACTGTGTGAGCAAGCTGTTTCTGTTAGGAAGAAATGTGACGGGAGCAATAGAAGAAAACTTAAACTAACTCACTCACTCACTAAACACTACAAAATTTCACCGCGTCCTTTATTGATCTGTTGTTATTTCTTTAGCGCCGCTCTCGGCAATAATCTAGTGTAATGGCACTGCACATGATATGTGCAAATTACAAAGTCTGGACCGGACAAACCGGTGATTGACATTTGAACACGGGATATGGTTACTGCAAGTATGAGGTGTTCAACATCAATTCTAACCCAAGTCTTGACGGGTCAGTAAATAACATATGTCTCCAGTGAAGGGAAACTGGCTGTCTCAACACAACAGGAAGCTGTCACCTTCTAATTAGTTACCAGGTTATTGGTTAAGGTCGCACCAAGCACTATTCCAGCTATATAGCGCGGTCTGTAAAATAATCAACTCTAGGCCAGACACACCAGTGATTACGAGCATCGGACCTGATCACACCATACTTTAATCGCCTTTCATCATAACCCAGATCTCCAAGGGGAGACCCTGTAGTTTATAGATACATACAACTCGGTCTCAGAGTAGAGTTTAGGCATCCATTTGACGTGGCAATATAACGCTACACATCTGTACCTATAGACGCAAAACATGTCCAGCCAAACAAAATTAAACGTCCACCTATCTATATCATTTTAACTTTCATATCAAACTAACATACTGAATTTGAGGCTCCATCCAGCGGTCTTGTGTAAATATTCGAGTATAGACCAGATATTCCTGTGATCAACACCACGATCAACTCACTCAGCCTCTCGATTCATTTAGCAGCCTCTCACGCCGAACTCTCACGCCGAGAAAACAGCTTGAGACGCCATGCTCCCAGGGCCACTCTCCACGACCGGGTCTTGAGGCCCCCTGAAGCCAATGCATGTTGCAAATTCACGTCTCAGAAAAGTCACTGACACTGATATATTCATATCTATTTGCGTCATTTTAACGGAGATCGCGAGAGCGTGACATTAGTAATAAAAGTTAGTCTCAACGTAAATGGCCGTCAGAAGGCAGGTACATTTCTGATAAGTCCATCTGGGTAGAGATTTTTACTTCTGCCAGGACCCCTACATATCACGACCTGTGAAGGTCCTGGGGTTTAATAGGCCTTCAGCAACCCATGCTTGCCACAAAAGGCGACTCTGCTAACGGGATCGCTGACTTGGTTGTCACGTCATCGGTTCCCAATAGCGCAGACCGATGCTCATGCTGTTGGTCACTGGATTGTCTGTTCCAGACTCGATTATTTACAGACCGCCGCCATATAGCTGGAATATTGCTGAGTGCGGCGTAAAACTAAACTCGCTCACCCACCCTACATATCACGGGTGCATGGCACAGTTCCCGCATGGTGGAAGAAAAATACAGTCACACCCACTCGCGCCACATTTCACCTTAAGCTAAGAACTTATCTATGCAACGTTCGTGTCGTCTGTAAGTGTTCTGGAACGGACCAGACAACTCAGTCATTAGCATCTGGACCATCGATCTAACCAGTTATTCAACTAGGGTACAATTATCTACCCGCCACGTATAACAGTCGCATATCCCCAGGCACCTAAATTCGAAACTGACGGATTACCAGTTGCTAAACATTTTGGTGAAACAGTTTCAGTGTTTTCCACCTTTTAGCCAAAGATTCATTCATGTCATATACAGTGATTATCATATCCACTTATATGAATAAACCTGTGTCAAACAGCCTTTGATTGAAATCGTTTCCAAATGTACCTGTTGACATACACTCGCTCTGGAGACATCTATCTGTACTTCCAGAAAAGAGAATTAGCCTGGTGGTTAAAGCGCCCCCCCCCCCCCCCCCCCCAAGCCGTGATATTGCTGGAATATTGCTAAAATCAGAGTAAAACTAAACTCACTCACTCACTCACTCTGTCCCTGAACAAATGGGAGCAGTGGCGTTCCCTTTGGCACAGACAAACTTGTAGTATCTAAAAGTTCAATAATTTACTGAATAACCTACAGTCCGTAAATTAACTTAATAAAAAAGACAAGAAACTCTCTTTGTTTCCAGAACAGGCAGTAATCTAGAATTGCAACATATTATATACATTTGTATGGGCTTTCTTGGCCATGTCTGATCACAGGACTGACGATTTGATTAACGCACTGCTTCTCAAAGTTTCAATACCATATTGGGGTCAGAACCAAAACCTTGAGTCGTGTATCTACCGTCTGTCCAAGTGTTATAACCTGGCTAAGGCCGCTTCATCATAGGCTGCTCGTCTCCCGTGAGTGGGAGCGACTGTGTCGCACGAAATGGTCGTAGCTGAAACTAACGCTACAACGTGGAACATATAGTACAAGAGAGCCGACACTCGCGAAGTCAATCTCCAGCATGCCGCTGAAATGGAAGGAGTGATTTTGAACATCACTGTTCTCTCCCCATTTTATACACTGGCATTCGGTACAAGATTGACAAACTTTATGGATAAAAACTTCTTATTACGATTGTGCGACGTTTCGGTACAGATTCTTGCACCGTTGTCAAGCAGGCCAGGCATTCGGGTTACAACTGCAGCGCGTTTGTGTTTTGAATCTGTCAAATTTTAGAAATTTTATTGGGTTTAAATAAAATATTTTAAGACAAAATGAAATAATTAAACAATGATTAAACTAAAATATAAGGCAACTAGATGTAATTTAAACCTGATATTAAATTTATGAATAAGACACACATGACAGATGAAACTCGTCACACTCACTCGCTCAGTATTTCACCCTGATTTCAAATCACCATCTATACCGGGTCTATGAATTAGTATACGTTCTTGTTAATTTAGAAGTTTTTAAAGGAAACAATAGTAATTGATAAGTTTTGATGCATGTAGCTATATACTCTATCAATCGAAAGGTTTAATTTTGTAGAAAACATGTGTAATGTTTAATTTCAAGATCATATGAAAAAGGCACAGGGTGGTACATGTTACTAAATCAATCACTTCCGACCACCATGAACCACACCCCATGTACGTAGAGTGAAGGGTGTATCCTGGCGTGCTGCCATCGAGCAGTCCCTGAATCGCATTATTTCCTGTTCTTGCCATGTTAGAGACCTAAACGAAGCAATTTAATATTTCCTCTCATCTCGCTTGGTTCCGGTTCAATTTAAATAGAATCGTATGTTTTGTTTTACGAATGTAGCCCCGTTCTTCTGCCCACAATACTTCTGCTGCCTTCACGATTGATTCGGTGGGGCTGCGCACCAGTTATAGCGTTGGCTCATCACGCGGAAGGTTCCATTCCCAAATAGGTACGTTGTATGAAGCCCATTTCCTGTTGCCGTGATGTTGTTGGAACATTACTAAAAGTGGCGTAAAACCCAACTCACTCACTCACTCACTCTGCTTCGTGCATGATCCGACCCGTGAAGGTCCGGGGCAGACAAGGCCTTCAGCAACCCATGCTTGCCATAAAAGGTGACTATGCTTGTCGTAAGAAGCGACTAACCGGATCGGGTGGTCAGGCTCACTGACTTGCTTGACACATGTCACCGGTTCCCAGTTGCGCAGATCGATGCTCGTGCTGTTGATCACTGGACTGCCTGGTCCAGACTCGATTATTTACAGACCGCAGCCATACAGCTGGAATATTGCTAAGTGCGGTGTAAAACTAAACTCTCTCACTCACTCCTACATTATTCCCAGTACGATTTACGTCATTACTTTGACCCCTAGTAGTTGTATGCAGAGCTAAGCAATATTTTTTAAAAGGTGTAACTGAGTAATTACAAACCTAGTTCATGTTTCATACGTCTTGTAAGTTGGACTCACGTCAGGGGGACAATACTTTTACTTTAACCCCTTGAGTGGAACTGCCACCAGTAATCTCAGTACCATCACACAAAATTCAATACAATTCAAGTATTCAAAATTTATCAAATATTTTACTGAAAACATTAGAAAAGCATTATTTGACACACAAGGGAAACAATCAAGGCCCTTTGAGCACTGTAACGTGTGGACATTTTCATGAAACATTTCCACTGCACAGATTGCAGATTTTTTAAAAACACTTTCTATTTTCTAAAATATTCTGTAGTTTAAAACTTTGTAAAATTATTGAGTTTAAAGTGAGAGTGATGTTTGGCAGATGTCAGTAAAGCTGCTTTATAGATTTGCCCTCACAATTCTTTCACTCTTAGGAGCGGTGGGGTAGCCCAATGGTTCGTCACACCGAAGGCCCGGGTTCGATTCCTCACGTGGGTACAATGTCTGAAGCCCATTTCCGTCACATCATTGGAATAGTGGTGAAAACGGCGTAAAACTATACTCACTCACTTTGACTTGTTCTACGCTGCACCCAGTTAAATTCAAGCAACATATGATGGTGGTTTGTAGATAATCAAGTATGGACCAGACAGAAATGCCATCATGAGAAGCCAGCAAATTGCAACTGCTGACAAGACTATCAAAGTAAATAAATAAATTCCATACCTTGTGGCCACAACATGTTATCTCTTTCCAAGTTCCTGGCTGGTTTGTGCAGCTGTCGACGGGATGGCTCTTTGTAGGTCATCTCCATGGAGACGTCTCAATGGCTCAAAAGTCCCCTGAGCTTGGGCTATGGCGGGATATTTATTTGCGTCTTGTTATTCCCCCTGTGGAATTTATTTACTAATTTACACAAATACTATATACAATAAACTTACATCAAGAATTATATAAACTGTGCAATAATTGATATATGAAAATGACTGAAATGTTGCAAGGAATCAAATATTAAGAGAGTACAGAATTACTAAACGTGTACACTTCTGGATCACTTGAAGTAAAATACGTCTGTATAATGTTTTTTATACAGCTGCCCTTAGAGTCCCTCACCAAATATGCACACGGTCTTTTTTTGTTTCGCAATATTACAATGGGCGATCTTTTTGTTTCGAGGGGCGATAACTCTCCTTTAAAAATGATATAAGCGACGGTCCAACTTCTCTCTTCCGGTCAGGTTCCCGAGTCATTGTGCGCTGCGACAACTTGCTACATGTAAAGACAGAACCCAGCTTGCGAGTTGCCGTGTTCACCTTAACTGAAAAGAAATATCGTTCACGACGAAAAGCCATTAACTGATGCATGTTTTGCTTTGAGTTTTAGTTTAGAAAGACATCCGTTGTTTAATTTCCAAATGCAGCACGAATTGACACGATAGAAGATAACAGGGAAAACGCCATGAAAAGTCGGTATATTGTCACGGCATTTCCTACGACAGAACACGAGGCAGAGCAAGTGAAGTAATGATTTTTTGTTATCAGCCATTATGTTATTCCCAACAGTAATTCTTTAACTGTTGCCACTTTAGAATCTTACAAATACTTCCTATACTACTATCGACTCAATGTAAAAACACCGGGGCTACACCTCCGGCAAAAGAGCATACCCTGGAAGTTCTTTACCGAGAATTTATGATTATTGCACATCGTTGACAATTGAAGAAATTCTGTATAGAATATAACAGTTACTTAGAAACATATATATTACGTTTTGAACAGCAGTTCCTCGCTCATCTGAATCCATTTTGGTTTTAAATTCTGACACTACTGTATATCTTTTATGTTTAGTTATTATCCAAGCAATTAGTCGGTTGCATCAGAAGCACCAGTCATCATAGCTTGAAATAACATATTTCTGCCTTGCAAAATATGTCCACCAGTCAGTAATGTGAGTCATGTTATATTATGTGAATTTATTGATTCATTTCTTACAAAAGTTTACCACCACTTAAAGCTCTTAAAATAAATAGTCATTTACATAGATTTCTGTCAACGAACAACATATGATTCTGACAGCCCAAGCGGATGTGTATGATAGAAATATATTTCATGTGTTTCTTGTTTTGGTAACATTAAGTTGACAAAATATTTCCCATGACAGACCATTTACTATCCAACTTTAACTATCTAACTCTCTGATTTTCATTCAACAGTTGTTAAAGAAAATTTTAGGTTGTGTCTGTTAGGGATTAACACAGAAAGTGTGTTTATTATCAAATATGTGTTTTAGATGATATAAAATCGAATTTAACCCCCACAATTATTATATGAAGATATGTTTATGTATTTATGTATATTATTACAAATTTAACATTACAATGTACAATGACTGAATAAAATCGTGCATGTGTAATGTAATATAAAAGTACACACGCACCAGCATACAAAGAATCAGATGGAATTACAAGATTGAACAGTGCAGATACAATGTAAAGTGGGAAAAGATTGACTTTATTGATATATTTGTGTTAGAATTTGAAAAATCAATACGATGCAACAAAACATAAAGAGCGAGGTCTAAAAAATAAAATATGAGCTTTTTCATGACTTTTATGATAATCTGATTATTGTGAAGACAAGACGATGTAGACACTGCAGGAAAATGTAAACTATTTGATTTTGACAACAGTAACAGTACCATGTATTTTATTAGAGATTGGAATTTATTATCAATATGAATATATGATAATAATAATACTTTATTGCCCGACAAGGGAATTTTTTCACAACAGTGAGGCATACAGCATGGTTAAAACAATTCAAGCAAAGAGACTCGATCACATTAAAAAAAACAGAAAAAAACAAATGAATAAACGGCATGAGAAAGATAACCAGTGTATATTGTAAGAGACTGGTAGGCAGATGTCTTTAACGTTGTGGCTAGGTGTAACCTTCACTTAAAAGTTTAATGCTAGCGGGTATAAAAGATGATTGGGACGTCTTTGTGCGCACTTTAGGGACGAGGAATCTACGTCCAGAAGGTAAAGCTTAAAACAAGAATGTAGGTCATGAGACGGGTCGGATAAGATTTTGTTCGCAGACATTAAAACACGCTTCTCATACATATAACAAAGGGGGTGCAAATTCGTGCCGACATTTTTTGAACAGGTGGTTACAACTTTTTGCAGTTTGTTTTGGTTTTGAAGAGAGAGGGCACCGAACCAACACTGAATAGAGAACAATAAAATAGATTGGATACAGCAGTTATAGAAGATATTCAAAATGGTGTTGTCAATGTTAAAAGATCTGAGCCTTCTCATAAAATACATCCGCTGTTGACAACGTATGTATTGTTTAGTTGTGTAATGAAAAATAGAATTTGGAAAGTGCCCTTGAATATGTACTTAACCAAATGGTAGTTTTGCTTCCTTTGTGTCTGAATAAATTAATATTTAAATTTTATTTCTTTTATTAAAACTTAAGAAAAACAAAACATGTTAAAGCATACCCTTGATTGATAATTAATGTTCAGTCATTGTAGTAATTTGCAATAGTTTTATGTATTATTTGCCTATACAGTGAATCTATATTTCATGCGTCACAAACCGTTACAGACATGAAAAATTAGATTTTAACCCATGTTTATCGAATTTGAAAGTTGGCTACATGTAGGTGATGTTTGACATAATTCGCCCGCTACTGTTATTTCACAATAACTTGACCATTGTTTCTTACTTTCCTCTGTACCTGCTAAATATGTGTGTTGTCCAAAATCTTAATCCCATCATTAACGACCCCATGAAATCTACATAAAAAGACTTTGAGTGTTTCACATTTCGCGCACCGTATTAACTCCCCACCGTTGTGAATTCCATGACAAAAGCCATATCCTCCATAATGCTAAAACGATTTGAGTACATATACAGTGAAAATACACTGCAGGTTTACATGTGGGATACTGAGACATCTATTGCCAGACTGAAATAACTGATTGCAAAACGTCAACAAAACGACAAAACATGACTTGAAAACTATCAGCTGATTCCACCGCCCCGCTTGGAACTGCCATTTCGCGATTCATACTTGCAAAGTAAGCTGTCATGCTTATCCCAGGTCTATCATAGAATCATGGAATAAATATTTTAAGACATAACACTTGATATATCACCGAGAAAGAGAAAGGATGTTCTGTCCATGCACCGGCGTGAACGTTACCGGTGAGGGTGAAGGTTATACTGGTTAACTGTCTCTAAGTGCACAGGCAAACTGTAGCGCAAGTGGGGTAGAGAAAATGACCAGTCTTCATATATGCGAGCGAAGCGAGCAAAGGTTGGCAACACACTTTCCTCGCTTCGGTTCAAAAAGTATTTTTCGTGTCAAAATAAAATATCGCCACCATCAAAGGTACACTCCTCGCAGATTTCCAACCCCATATTTAACAATTACTCACGTGAAATATGTTTTATTCAACATTTTAAGCGCCACTCGTGGTACTTCAGACCGTTCTTCACCTCCATTACCCCAGCCAGCTTCCGGTTCAAAGCGGTGAAGGAACAAGTTATTTTTCCGTATGGAATGCATAAAGAAAGAACCTCCCATGCTTCATACTCCCCCTACGCCAGAAGTGTGTTTATTGTAGAATAAATGTTACAAAAAATCTAACGACAACGCCGACACTTCAGACAAATACATTCCTACAGAATCATGATAAAATTAGGCAAGATGGTATATCTTTATAATTTCTGCTTTTTCTTGTTCCTTCACTCCGTTGAGCCGGAAGCTGGCTGGGGTAATGGAGGCGAAGAACGAACTGAATACCACGAGTGGCGCTTAAAATGTTGAATAAAACATATTTCACGTGAGTAATTATTAAATATGGGGTTGGAAATCGGAGAGCACAACCTTGTGAGGAAATGGGAGTGTACCTTTGATGGTGGCGATATTTTATTTTGACACGAAAAATATATTTTGAACCGAAGCGAGGGAAGTGTGTTGCCAACCTTTGCTCGCTTCGCTCGCATATATGAAGACTGGTCATATTCTCTACGCTGCGCAACTGCACTTGCGCTACAGTTTGCCTGTGCTAAGTGGAATGGTAACACGTACAGCACTCTCCTACCCAGAGTTCCATGCGGCGAGCCAGCACAGCGTCTGACACAGGCCAGAAAGATGTGACGATTCGTCACATCTTACTCAGTTCAGTCAACACAAAGTACAGATTTCATAAGTTTATTTTTTATGAGTCTAAACATCTGATTAAACATCTGTCTTAAAATGGTTCATTTTCACTGAGAGAGTATCCTAAAACTTGTAACACTATTTTGATTTGCGTAGCGACCCTTTGTTGATGGTGGTTTGTAGATAATCAAGTATGGACCAGACAGAAATGCCATCATGAGAAGCCAGCAAATTACAACTGCTGACAAGACTATCAAAGTAAATAAATAAATTCCATACCTTGTGGCCACAACATGTTATCTCTTTCCAAGTTCCTGGCTGGTTTGTGCAGCTGTCGACCGGATGGCTTTTTGTAGGTCATCTCCATGGAGACGTCTCAATGGCTCAAAAGTCCCCTGAGCTTGGGCTATGGCGGGATATTTATTTGCGTCTTGTTATTCCCCCTGTGGAATTTATTTACTAATTTACACAAATACTATATACAATAAACTTACATCAAGAATTATATAAACTGTGCAATAATTGATATATGAAAATGACTGAAATGTTGCAAGGAATCAAATATTAAGAGAGTACAGAATTACTAAACGTGTACACTTCTGGATCACTTGAAGTAAAATACGTCTGTATAATGTTTTTTTATACAGCTGCCCTTAGAGTCCCTCACCAAATATGCACACGGTCTTTTTTTGTTTCGCAATATTACAATGGGCGATCATTTTGTTTCGAGGGGCGATAACTCTCCTTTTAAAATGATATAAGCGACGGTCCAACTTCTCTCTTCCGGTCAGGTTCCCGAGTCATTGTGCGCTGCGACAACTTGCTACATGTAAAGACAGAACCCAGCTTGCGAGTTGCCGTGTTCACCTTAACTGAAAAGAAATATCGTTTTTTGTTTTTACTGGAGCATAATTCAGTAGCAATTAGTAATGATGTCACTTATGTCATATTTTTCCTGGTGAAATTAGTGCATCAGAGACGACTTTTCAAACCAGAACACTCTGTCCACATACAATTTCGGTTTTGATATTTGATAAATGTTTACATTTATTTTTCATTCTATAAATTTGCTGTCATGAAACCCAATACAAGACCATTATAAGAAAAAATGTGTTCTTGTTTTGTTATCTTTCTGCGAGTTTTTTAGTTACAAAATATATTTTAAGAGATTTGGGGCCATTCCTTTCACCAAATTACGCATTCTTGATCAAGCTGTTTTTGATGTTGAAGTTTTCATTTTCATGCTAGAGTTTTCTTTTGGGAGATTTGTGGCCTTGAAAGTCGAAGTAGCTAGGTTCCTGACACGTGTTGTTAAGGGTGGCCGAAATACCAGTGGTTGATGAAGTCCTCTACTCCTCGCCAGAAGTCCCCGTTCTCTCACCGCATCTCCGCACCAGCACTTACCCCATTTTGGTCACCACCCAGAAACTCGGCCGTCCCTCACCCCTCCTCCCCACTACCTGGGTAAACTTACAGTTGGCGTTATCTCAAGCGTGGTTCAAGGTAGCGCTCAAATTTGAGTTAGGTTCGATCGCCCTGTTTACTTCTATGGCCATTCAAAAGAGGTGCCTCAAAACCATGAGCCCCAGCTACGTACATAAATCTGTAAGTTGAATTCAGTCTATCGTATTCCTCCAACCTCAAGTTGGCCCAAGTACACACTCACCCTCTCCCCCTTTTTATAATTCTGGCAGGCAAAAACACCCTTCACCGTTTCCGTGCAGACAGGTGCAACAATCGGTGCCGAAAACATATCCCCCTTCTCTCCGTCACCTGCACTGACCTACGACAATTGTAATCCCTCAGAGAATACCGTAAAGAATCCCCAAACACACCCCCCCCACCCCCCCAACCCCCCAATGTTCGACCTATCTTTATCCGTCTAATCCTATATCCACGACGACCATACATCACCTTATCAAAGTCTGAGTTGATGGCGACCACCCGGAACTGGCAAGTGAAGGCTTGGCGTCTGTTGGCGAGATCCCGGAGATTCTTGTCTTCAGTCCATTCTGCCACCTTCGCCTTGTACTTTGTGAAGAGATCCAAGGCTGGGATACACTGTCGTCCGGGCTTAGAGCGAACAGATTGGCAAACCAGGACAGGAATTGACATTTGCACTGTGTAGACCGATCCACTGAGAGGTCATTTCACCTTCGAGATATGATGCTTGTGCCTCCGAAAGAAAGAGCAGAATGGCACATTTACGCAGGCGCTTTCTTTCGTAGTCCCGCTAAAAACTGCACCGATTGATAGACACACGTGACAGAAATATATGCCATGGTCATCACTGATTGGTCAGCTGAATTCACCCGACTTTACACAAGAAGTTGGCGCTCATTTGTTTCCATGAAGAAAATATTATTTGTTTTTCGGTCTTAAAAACTAAATCTTTAGAAATAAGAAATAAATGAATTTAGATGAACATGGTGGCCAAAGCGTTGCTTAGCGGTGCCCACGTATATGTATAACAACTTGGGGAGGGTGTTTACTATTGGGACTCTCTGTATACAGCCACCTACAGTACCACAAGTGACTCAGCTTGGCAACTAATTTGTGTTGGTTTAATCTGTTGATTCAAACAGTAATGTCAGGAGGTGTAGGTCAGCCGAACAACCATAATGACCTCCAACTGCAAGTAAATACACTGCCCCTGGGTTCCACAAAGTGACCACAACGCTCCGTGTAATGAAGTATTCCCCACCCGAGTGGGTAGCTCACCAAATCCTCCAGTCCTCCACACTGCGCACCCCGTCCATCTCACACGCTCAGCAGCCCCACGGACACGGCACACCCATATCCTTGGGGGCACACTACATGGATTTCCCAGCCCCACTATCTCATTAAGTGAGTCGCCACTCGCAGCCCCATACATGTAGAATTTTGTATTGTACCAAGCTTCTGTTGCTCTGTTTCAGTAACAGAATCACTCAGTCTTTAATAGTTCTGGTAAAAATGATTTATAGGAAATAATGAAACAGGGCAGACAGCCGAAAACAGAATTTCTTTGTTTTAGGCCGAGCACCTAGAATAGGCCTTCAGCAACCCATGCTTGTAAGACAGCTTGTTTGTGCCGGTTAGGGCAACCTTTAACTTTACTAGGCTAAAGGGGCTGTCAAGCCTCGATCTGGGGAATTAGCTATTGGGAGCGAACCTTGAAACAAGAAAGGAGAGAGTTGTGAGTTCCTTGGGTTTATTCAAGCAAGTGTGCCTGAGATGGAAGAACCCAGGATTTTATAACCCACAGCTCTACCCGTTTGTTGTTATCAAGTTTCTCCGATGTTGGAGTTTTCCATATGCATTATCTACCCTATGCTGACACAGTTTACTATACGAGGTAGGTTGTAAGGAGATGATTACCTAACAAGACTTGATTTTCTTTATGGTATAGGCATGGCCGGTTTGTGTCAGCTGTTAATCCGAGTATCTGGCAGTACGTAGTCATGGCATTTACGACAAGACAAAGAGAGTGGTACGATGGTAAAGTTGATTTTCGATTACGGCCTAGTTGGTGGTATAGATGCTCCTGCTGAGATGGGCCTACCTATCTGCGCTTGACCATGGGATGTAGCCGAGAAGAAAGGCCAGTGCCGACACAGCTCACTAATTTCATATGTGATTAATTAGTTAAGGCTGGCATGGACGCGTTTGCTAATTGCCTGACGCTTTGCTTGATAAGTTGTGTCATAAACAAGATACACTATGCACAGTAATTGCTCCTATACGGATTTCCTTAGTTAAGAATTATTTTTGAAAAATATAAAAATATATGAGGAAATATATGCACTGTAATACTTGCCACAAAAGGCGACTATGCTTGTCGTAAGCGGGGACTAACGGGATCGGGTGGTCAGCCTCGCTGACTTGGTTGACACATGTCATCGGTTCCCATTTGTGCAGATCGATGCTCATGTTGTTGATCACTGGATTGTCTGGTCCAGACTCAATTATTTACAGACCACCGCCATATAGCTGGAATATTGCTGAGTGCGGCGTAAAACTCACTCACTCACTCACTCACTCACTCACTCACCTACCTGTCGCTTTGCAAACTTCGACTGCATGGGTTTTCTGCCAGACGCGACAGGGGTGTTTGGGACACTGGTATCATGGTTCGGGAACAGCATTACACTTCTGTCAACGTCCAGGGATGTATAAGGTATGAATTTAAACCTGGTGTACTTGACATGTTATGATATCTTTTATACTTGCAAATGTAGACAAGGAGAATAAGTTTCTGACATGCATGCAGAAACATGAGAAAAGAGATGCCTTGGAACATAATCTTGAAACAACGAGCATGGTGTTCAAACGCCGCCATATATGCGAACAGTTGTGAGGCCTTGCAGGGCGCAAACATTTAGAAAAAAACCTATATTTGAAATTATGTACTTTCTGTTACATTATGGAATATTCTTTACTTATTATTACAATGACCTTGCACAACTGAACTGATAATACAAACGGACTTCATTGTCGTGTGAACGGCCATTTGATAACAATTTGACATTACTGAGTTTAAAGTGACCGAGGAGAAACCTATAAATAAACAACAGTTACTGTTTTATTATTAATAATAAATTTGTATATCCACAGAACGCTCCTCGTTCAAAACACCAACTTCTAAATGACACTCATAGAATTCAAGAGGCATGTAGTATTCAATATCCAACAACCAACAACTGACTGATGCGAGAGAGCTATAAACAGTAAGCTGATTCCTTTATAATGCACTACTGTCCTTATGTGAGCAAAATCAAAACAAAACAGACAGCAATTGATCTTCAGTAACCCAAGATAGTAGTTAACTGAGATAGAGGCGACTAACGGCATCGGATGGTCAGGCTCTCTGGCTACGTTAACACATGTCACCGGTTCCCAGTTACGCAAATCGATACTCATGCTGTTGATCACTGGATTGTCCGGTCCAGACTCGATTATTTACAGACCACCCATATAGCTGGAGCATTACTGTGTGCAATAACTAAACTGACAAACCCACTGGTTCAGCCATACCAGACACTCCAGTGATGAGCATCATAAGCATCGATCTGTAGGATGTATTGGGATACGATAACATGCATCAGTCGAGTCAGCTGTTAGTCACCTCTTCAAGCGTGGGTTGCTAAGGACCACCTCTAACCAGAGTCTTCACGGGTCATTGGAAATGACATTTTGATCCATGGATGAAGTTGTAACACTCATGTTTACCTGTAAATTTATAATTCCAGAGGATGCTTTTAACCTGAAGCTACACAAACCACACTGAAGACACACGCTAATCTAGATCTACCCAAGCTAGCATGTATCTGGCCTCCGTACACAGTCTGTCTAAGTAAGTGAGTGAGTTTATTTTTACGCTGCACTCAGCAATGTTCCAGCTTTACGGCGGTGTTGTCTTAATAATCGAATCTGGACCAGACAATCCTGTGATCAACATTATGAGCATCGATCTGCACAATTGGGTAGTGAACTTTAAAATGAATACATGCGTGCGTGCTGCTTTCGCCAGGTATATAGGATGAAACATTTCCATCTGCTGCAGGCTGGGTTCATTCTTCAGTACTACATAATTACATGTGGCGTATGGTCCTAGGGGTAAACAACAGAAGGTCCAAAGAACTCGAGACAAACTGGGACAATATGTTTCAAAATGCAGAAAAAAAAACGTTTTCGGATAGGCAGTTGATAGAAAGTTATGTTGTCTGCCATGTTAATACAGCTAAAGATGACTTAATGATACTCCCAAACCTTCATTAGCGTAATGATAGATTAGTAAAGGGATTCATTGATAAAGGGTTTCATGCAACTGAAGATATTCAATTTTTAACTAAACATAGTATAAGTAACGATTAAAGCTTTTTTAAAGTTTGATATAACCGGGTCCAGGGGCGTGAGAAATGGAGACTGCTGCTGGTGTAAGAGGCTACCAACGGATCGGGTGATCAGACTCGCTGACTTGACTGACACATGTCATCGTATCCCAGTATGTGTAGATCGAGGCCCATATCCCCAATAACTGGATTATCTGGTCCAGACGTGATTATTGTTCACTGCGGCGTTAAACAACACACAAGCAGTCACATGTCCTATCTTTTGGAGCAGAATGACAGAGGGCACTTCTGGCAGTATTCACTTCTTAGGTTTAACTGTATTTTTTTATAATCAGTATACATTCATATATTTACCTACATTTATTAATATATTTAGAACATCACCCGTATCAGTTAAAGCTGAGAAGATTTATGATATTAAAACCGCCATAAATGAAGAGTGGTATTATCAGAGTGTAGTCTTCTGATATATAATATAGTCACCAGACTTCATGCTGGTATACACAAGGCTGATATTATTGGTAAAGTATCATTTCATCACCTTTAGTCAGTCTAGTTACTAATGTCGGCAATGCAGACAATGTCATAGAGCTGAACAATGGAACCACACGTCTGCTGAATGTTCCCCTATTAATTCCATTAGTGTATTTCAGAAAACGTGTGGGAACCAGTGCTAAGTCCATGGAAATTCAGGTTAGATCTTGTGTCCAGAAACTGCCTTAAGAGACAACTAACTGACTTGTGTCGTGGGGGTCACAAATGACACTGTATCCCAATTGCATTCTTACAGAACAGAATGGTTGAAGTGAAGTGTGGTCCATGACCTTCTACGTCTCTATTACAAGATCTCTGGACTCCAGCCCTACCAGAACCCCCGACCCCTCCCCATACCTGTGGCTCCAGCCCTACCAGAACCCCAGGACCCTTCCCCGACTCCCGCCTTACCAGAACCCCAGAACTCTCCCTATGCCCGGCGCTACAGCCCTACCAGAAATACACACACCCTTATACCCCCTCCCCCAAAAAACCCGACTCCAGCCCTACCCGAACCGCCGACCCCTCCCCATACCCGACTCCAGCCCTACGTTTTATGCAGTGATTGTTGTGTAGATGAAACATAGCAGTATGTTTAAATCTTATCCAATACATTTCACCAGTAAGAAAACAAATGCTGCAAAGGAATTTGGACTGGAAGTAACAAAACGAATGGAACGCCGCTATAACTGAAATGTTTTATGCATGACAACAAGAACCCATAGATGTGTGACCTGTGCAGGTTGTAACTGATGTTCAGGAACCCATACTTGTCGTAAAAGGTGACTAATCGGAATGGGGTGGTCAGGCTTGCTGATTGGTTGACACATGGCATGGTATACCAGTTGCCTAGATTGATGCTCATGCGGTTGATCACTGGTTTGTATGTTCCACATGCAATTATTTACAGACTTCCACCATATATCTGCAATTTTTAGGAATGTGGCGAAACCTGAACTCCCTGTATGTGCCTTTTGGGGAATGGAATTAAATATGAATTTTATTTTTTACAGTTTCCATAGAAACTTGTTTTAACTATGAATGTGAGGAAGTCATTTTTTCTTCACGTTATCCCCGAAATTATGTATGCTGGCTTGACCACACTTCTTACACATGTCAATCCCGATCCCTAGATATGTTGTGTTTCAGTCAGATCTGCATAATAATGTTATTTTGTGTGGTTTCCATGGAAACATGAGTGAAAACAATATCTGGAGTGAGGCCATCTTCTTCCCTGCATCTATAACTACCTTTATGAACATTTTGGGGTACAGGGGATTTGCCATTACTTCCTGACTCTTGTTTTAATATGTTTATTGCTTTAATTTTCAACAGAATAATTGCAAAATAATTGACATTTTCATAGATATTGTGAGCAAATAGAAATAATAGAGCCAGGGATAGGAAATAGATTGGGGCAAATTAGGCTTGGTAGGACTCAGGAAGTAAATGGCATAACCACTTATTAAGCCATATACATAAAGTGTGAGAAACTCTTACCAAATGCCACTTTCTGGGAGTTTGCCATTGTCCTGTCTCTGTCAACGCCACTGAGTTTTGAATCCCGGGAGAGGCACTTTTCAAAATCGTTCAGCAATAGGCTGCTGACTTTGGATACTAAAAATTATGTTTTTAAGTAATGAAATTTAATTTCAGTGGATTTAACAATACTGATGATATAATGTAACATGAGTGAGTGAGTGAGTTTAGTTTTACGCCGCACTCAGAAATATTCCAGCTATATGGCGGCTGTCTGTAAATAATCGAGTCTGGACCAGACAATCCAGTGATCAACAACATGAGCATCGATCTGCGCAATTGGGAACCGATGACATATGTCAACCATGTCAGCGAGTCTGACCACCCGATCCCGTTAGTCGCCTCTTACCACAAACACAGTCACCTTTTATGGCAAGCATGGTTTGCTGAAGGCCTATTCTACCCCGGGACCTTCACGGGTCTAATGTAACATGAAGTTCTTAGTGACTGACAGTTTTTTCTTACACATCTGACTCAAAGCTTAACTGGTACTAGCAGACACTGGAACGTTGTGCTGTAATATTTTCTTTGACAAGTAATAAATACATTTTTACCATTCTCTGAGCTGTTTTCTAATGCCTGTGATGCTTTGTAGAAGGCAAATGCTGGGGTTACATTCTTAAGTTCAGACTGTAACCACTCCTTCACAGTTGATACCTAAAAATATTTTAAGAGTACACATATAACTTCTGATTTTTAAAATTAATTATACATAATGAACAAATTATTGTTGTTCCGCAACACTAAACACCTTGAAAAATTAAAGAAAATCATGGCCTGAAAAATTCTTATATCTGTACGTTCATTTCTGTGTCATTTTTTAAGGAAGTGACATTTCTGTTTTATCAAATGTTTATTTTACTCAGTTTCATTACTCAGAAGCCTCACCTGGACGTAAATGGCATAACCACTTATTAAGCCATGTATATGTATAGATAAAACCTTATCAGTGGGTGAGTGAGTGTAGTTTTACGCCGCGCTCAGCAATATTACAGCTATATGGCGGCGGTCTGTAAATAATCAAGTATATATATATATATATATAAAACCGGGCGGCAATCTTTGGTAGATCAGCAAGTCTCCATTATCATATCTTACATGATAGTTATTAATTTTAGTCATCGATTTATCAAAATATTAGTGACCCTGTGAAGTAAACACTGAAAAGAAACTTACGTTTAATACTGGTCATGGCAAAATAATTACTGATCTGATCCAGAACGATATAAATTAGGCCATACATTTTAAAGATTGCCAACTTAACAACCATCAAAGTTAGATTTACAGACTGAAGATCTAGTAATTGGACATAAGTATTCGTCACTTGGCGTAATTTCCATAGACGCATGTGGACATGATTATTGAACGTCCCATAAATGTGAATTCTCACGTGATTTGAGAATGAACTACGCTACAACCACAACATTTCGGGTTATTTTGCTTGAAAATACAGACTGGCGGGAGCCGCGATGCGGACCTATACACCAGTCCAGTCTAAGCTTCACCCGTCAGATTGGTACACCGAAGATATGGAGTGAGTGACAGAAAATTTTAATTAAAAGTATGTATTTCATGCTGAAATGATTTCAAATGAACGTGCATGGGTGAAGGACGATCAAACAAAAACTTAGTTGATAATATAATTTATGCAATACGTGAAAAATCACGAAGTCTGGAAATCACGCCACGTGTTATCTGTCATTTCTAAACAAGACATACATCCGATCATTATTGCTGATCTTTATTTAAGTAATTATTAGTTTCATTTAAAATAGATATTGATGCTATTTATCCATTCGCTTAAGTCGAGCATTCGTTGGTTTCACATTAATTTCAGATTCACTGTGCGCATGCGCAAAGCGTGTGAAAATATCTACTGGTCAATTCCGCTTTGGACGTACATTTACCGATAGTGTATACACACGCTAAAGAAAACGAAAAATCAAATCAAATACATACTTTTATGTCTATTACAACTTATTTTTATACCTGTATGTACAAAAGACCGGGAGTAAAGAAATAAATAGCTTGATTTATGTCAATAAGTTATTGTATAAACACATCTCGCCAACATCCTTCTTCCCGCACATCCCCTTCTCACAACTATCAAAACACATATTTCTGATGCAGTTGCAACCAAAATAGCACATCAGTACCTGAAAAGCATATGTACATTGATTTATTTAGTCAGATATGAACAGTTGTCACTCGTAAATAATTATTATTTAATCACTTTGTTTTGAGTGTATTTACACTATCGGTATGCGCACGTCCAAAGCGGAATTGACCAGTGGATATTTTTACACGCTCAGCGCATGCGCACAGCGAGTCTGAAATTAATGTGAAATCAACGAATATTCATGCAAGTAGAAGACTGCAATTGTCCCACCATTACAAGCAGTCAACCGAAAGTGAAGAACCCAAACTCTCGGGGAAGTATCGCGTACGGAACCTATTTGTATTGATGTCACGCAAATCTCTAGCTAAGATACATAGCGTTCACTACATGATATTTGCAAGCCATCAGACATCTGTCGATCACTCACATATGAGCAGCGCCATTTGGAATCACGTGACGCGAAGGGATTCCCTCCCTAAAATAGTAACACACGTGTTCCACACCTCGCTGTTTGTTTACAAATTTACAACAGATTTTCATACATTCTTAAAAACTGAAAAGGATTATGTGAAGACTTTCGTTTCCAATTTAGACTGAATCACCCTTCTCTTTTTCACTTAGTCCAATCGTTTCCATAAAACCAAGTAAAGTAAAAATGCAAAAAATCTGCAAATAGCAAAAGGCACCACTTTAGACCCTGATCCATATTTACTCCCATTTATTCTGAAAGGTGATAACCGGTTTTAGAGCTATGCTCCAGAAATGAAATGATGACGGACAGACGCATGGAAAAAAAACATCAGGGAGAAAACACCAGGTCATGTATACTTGTGAAAAATCCCCTAAGCCTAAAATGGTCAAGTTACGGCCTCGAAAAAAGGGTATGGGCATTTATTCTGCATCAAAGGTTACTGTCAAAGATTGTTATCATATGTAATCATTATATATTTGGCATTAAAACATTTTTATCCCTCGCAACGCCATTCTCAAGGGTATTAAAATGGACTCCATGGAGATTTGTCCTTAAAATCATTCTCTATTCCTTCACCAAAACTGGCACATAGATAGATCTGGAGGTGTACTGGCTTTGACAGCGTTGGATTTCTGAATAAAATATTTTGGCGTTTTCATGGCAATAAGTTTGTCTTTGACTGAAAAATGTGGACCTGTTCTTTTCCGGAGCAGAACTCTAAACCCGTTCACCGTTTCCTCACCAATTTTTGTACATACGTATGTATATCTTGTGAACTGGTGCCTGCGAGTAGTGATGGATACAAAATATGTTTGTGATAATTTGCGTGCGTGCGTGCGTGCGTGCGTGCGTGCGTGCGTGCGTGCGTGCGTGCGTGCGTGCGTGCGTGTGTTTCCATGGCAACTGAAGTTGGTGGTATTGCTCCTTTCTGGAGCAGAACTTAAAATACTGTCAATGCTTTCCTTCAACTTTGCTATGTACACGCCAAAAATGTTAAATAAACATAACTCATAGACATATTCATGAAGACTCTTTTGCCATTGCGGGGGATACTGATGACTGCGACATAACTTCATGCAGTAATATACAATGTACTTTCAAAAGCAAATGAAATTATAACCTTTGATTTAGAATAAACTTCATGTACAATTTCATATACTCGTCTTTCTTAAAGTTCTCAATTTAAGTCAATGAAATTTGCACCTTGAAAAGCATACTTTTCTGAACTAAGACTTCATTGATAATTTGGAAATCCTGCTATTTGTGCTGTCAAAAGGAAGAGGTACTGTCATATTTGCAAATGGAATTTCTTCAACTGACAGGACAATTAAAGCCTTCTGTCCAGTGGTGAGTGAACAAGAGTTAAATATGGTATTTGGCATTATGAAGTAATTTCAATGAACCTAACGTTTTAACAATTATTTTGTAGATATATCCACCTTATGTTATCATTTGTATATATTTGGCTTCCTGAACTGAGACTTCACTGAAGTATATAAGTGACTTAAAAAATAAACACCTTTTTCATCAATGATATATGAACAAGAGTTTAAATATGATATTTGCCTTTGTGCTGTAATTTGAATGATCCTTCTCCGTATAACAATTGCTTTTTAGATTTTTGTTTTGCTGTATTTCGGTATTTGTTTATGATTGAAACATAACAAACACTGTTTTGCTACTTGTTTGCTAATGTGGAAAAGAAAAGATGTGCAGCAAGGATTGAAGCTGGGTGCTTGAAACCAGAGTAACACAAAATGGAAATGTTAAAAGTGATGGCAAGTGATTTCAAGGCAGTAGAAATGTGAACTGAGGAATGTTAAAGGGTTTTTTTAAAAAAATTTATTCATTTTTTAATGCATACATGGAATTTAGAGATATTTGATTCTTTAACTCAGTAATTATTTAGTTCCTATATTCAATATGTCTTATTAGTAAACTATGTTTTGTAGTCAAACTTTTAGGAGAAGTACAGAAACACCAATGCACTGTCACGGTGGCAGCAATGATCCAATATAATGACTATTGTAGAAAGCATTGAAAACTCCAGAGCAATTCCTTTCAAAACAGTTGTTGAAAGGGCTGGGTGGTCAGTCAGTCTTGATTGGGAACGAAACTCTCCACTAAATCCTTTTAATTATCTAAAAATGTATGAAAATTTGTTATAAACAAACACCGAGGTGTGGAACAGATGTCTTACTATTTTAGGGAGGGAATCCCTTCGCGTCACGTGATTTAAAATGGCGCCCCTCATGCGAGTGATCGACTGAGATGTTTGATAGCTTGCACAAATTTATTTTGCAATATTTTCATAACGAAACTAGGGCGCACATGTAGGTATAAGTACAAAGAAGCCATTCATATACTTTTTTCGTGCGCAATAGTCGTAACGAGTGCGCGAAAGTGCGACAAAGGATTTCCACCAACGCGGCCTATGGAGGTGTGGCCTATGTATCTTAGCTAAAAAATCTCGCGAGTGTTGGCATTCCTGTCTTTCTCCAGTTCTAAGACATAAGGGATGAGAATTAAATGAAAATATTCCTGGCTATGTTGTGAATCTGTGTCATTACAGTTCAGTCCATAAAAAGTGCAGATGTTAATTTGCCTGAAACATACACATCATATGGATCTAAATTTCCGTCTCTGTTTTATCGACTCAACAGATACCAAGCAGAGGATACTGACAGTGTGGAACTAGCAGGTGACATGTCAGTTTTCACCTTTTTCTACACCTCTTTTCCCTGAGATTAGCTAAAGTCAACTTTGATAGTTCCACCACGCGTCGACATCTCCATACTCCCGTCAGCTGAAATCAGCATCTGTCAACATTCACACTGAGAGTGAATTTGCTTCTTTTGTTTTAAAACAAAAACAAAACAAAAAACAAAACAAAACAAAAACAACAACAACAAAAAAACAACCCAATTCCAATTATGAAATTTTTTCAATATGTCAAGGTTTGAAACACAACAGTTTATTACGAACGTTATTCACATTTGGTGAATGACATGAAAGAATCAGAAATGGTGATAACTAGTCTTGATAGTTGTTAGGAAAGCACAATATACACTACAGCGCTACATGAAAATGAATGCTATACTCAGACAACATGGGCTCGACTACTAATTGCATACACTTGGTCATTAGGTTTAGAAAGTGTATGGCAAAGTATCATAGCAAGAATTATGAGTGAAATATAAATAGATATCAAAGACTGATACAGCACAATCTAACAAAGATATCTGTGAAAACTGAAGCCATTGCTAAGATACTTCATGTTGACATGTTTATGACGGGTACCACGTGTGAGACAGGATGTAGTCACCTCTCCATGACCAACTGGTATCGTCAATATTTCATAGTGATTCACAAACACATCTTCTGTCATTGTATAGCATATTGATAATCACTGGATTGTCTGGTTGTTATACAGAAAAGTAAATTATTCCAAAACGTCTTGACGTCCAGACACTCAACAGATTTAAAGTATCTGTGCTACAGAAACTGCACAATCCACTCTTCCTTATTTGAAAATACGTGAGTGTGTCACATTAGTATTATGATAGTACTGCTCTGACGAAAACAAGCGCAACATTCATAAAACATAATGTTAAGCTATGATGTTCAACTGTCAGCGGGACAGTAACAGCTAGAATAGCAAACTGTGAATATAAGACTGTTTAAATACTGAATGTCATAAAACAGACTCCAACACCTGGAGTTGTATCACCATAAACTGACCATGATGATTTACAGTACTTTTTATGTCTACATGAACGTTACATGGAACCATCCCTTCCGATGTTAGTGACCCGTGAACATCCAGGTGAAAAAGATCTTCAGCAACCCATGTTTGCCATGAAAGTCTTGGTTGACTCATGTCGTCGGTTCCCAATTGCGCAAATCGGAGCTCAGGCAGTTCATCACTGGATTGTCTGGTCCACACTTGATTGTTTACAGACAAGTGCCATAAAGTTTGAATCTTGCCGAGTGCGGCGTTAAACTAAACTCATACACTCACTAACTCAGATGCTAGCAGCTGCTGTCAAATCTAGCCAAGGTCATCCCTCTACAATAATGTGTAAAGTATACATTTCTTGGTATTTTTTTAGAGCAAAACCATGGTAACTTACAGTGGGGCAGGAACGAATGTTTATGGTTAGATAAATTCTTATGGCAATGGATTCAATGTTTCAGTAATAGTTATGGAGCCAGCTGGCCTTGACAGGTGTAGGTGATATTATATAAAACGTATCTCGAAAACTTACTTTACATGGCAGCTACAGTCCTGCTACAAAAGATCACAAACTCATCGGGTGAAATATTGTGAAGTTTATTTACTACAGTTATGGGATATGAACAGTTTGTAGAACTGGACAGTATGTTTTCTTAACTTTATTAAACCTGAACAAACCGACATAAGCATAAGACAACAATACACAGTGAGTGATTTAGAAGAATTTACTACCCACAGCATACACCCGTCACTCCAGCTCAATCGGAAAAGGTTGAAACGATCGGGCCTACTCTGAAAAAGTCATGCACACGTGTGTTTGGATGTTAAAACTTTATATTGCATTGCATGCAAGTACGTTTGTTTGTTTGTTGATTAACATCGCCATTACCAATATTCCAGCTATATGGCAGCGTCTGTACATACTGGACTGTGGACCAGACAATCCGGTGATCACCAGCACATTCTACACTATTGGGATTCATTAAGACCTGTCAACCAAATCGGCGCGCCTTGTCGTCCAGTCCCGGTGTTGCCTAACTCTTACCTTCACTGGTTTCAAAAGACTATCTATCACGGAAGTTCACAGGCATGTAAGCAAATAAATGAGTCTACAATTATACTGCCCAGTCTCTCATCTAGATCGACTCCATGTAAATTCAGTTGAAATCCCGGCTAAACAAATGACGGTTATATTGCACCACTTGCTTGTGTGATTGCAAATTATGTTGATTCTATCCTTAGATATGGATTGATCCTGTAGATATTCTTCACTTGTATAGCATGAAATATGTATGTCGAGAAAGTCAAATAATAAAATCAAGTGTTGCTTTCACAGAAACATCTCCATATGGCATTTCTTCCATCGATATCTATTGACTTGTTCAGCAACAGAAAATATTTTATATATGTACAGTCGTGCTGTAGCTGGCCAAAAGAGCATCCAATTATTGAAAGCTATGCTGATGTAGTCTGGTGTTTCTGTATTTCCGTCTTCTTGTTTGGGCCAGTCTGTGAGTAACATGGCCCAGTTGTGCAGTGTTTTCATCACCCTGCTTGCAATGTAAACAAAAAATATCAAAGGTTTATCGATTAGTTCAAAAGGTGACTCGCACTTGGATGTTTAACATAGAAATGGACCTTGTGATGGTGGCTACCCCACACACTTTCATACTAGTCGATAAAATATGTTGAAGTGATGGTGCTTAAGCAATATACACAGATGTGCAGGGAAAAAAAAAGATATGTATCTTGCCGCACTGCTCTCGTTCTTGCAAAATTTTCGATTTCGTCATGGATCACTATGAATTCCATCTTGCAAGAGATAACGTTTAATAGTATCAATGTATTTTTTAGTTTTTGACTTTGTACAGTGTTAAAAAGTAACATAACTGTTTCTCACATACTGGATAGTTTTCGAAGTCCTCCTAGCTTTCGACTGTTTAAAAGTAAATCCATTCCAAGGAAATTCAGTTCAATGTAAAGAAAATATGTCAATTAGCTGAGTTTTTTCCTTTCCAAAGACAGACAAAAAATAGATATTATCTTATATCAACTGACCAGCTTCTTTCACTTAAAATTATTTGTTTCCCCTGTTTAAATTGGCCGAATTGTGTATTGAAGGAAGGTTGTGTTTAAATCTTTCCAAAATACTAGTATTACCCTTTACTGCAGTTTGTTGTATTGTTTCATGGGGCCTGAGTGACCCGTGAGCATCTGGGGTAGAATAGGCCTTCAGCAACCCACACTTACCATGAAAAGCGATTATGCTTGTCATCAGAAGTGACTAACGGGATCGGAGGTCAGGCCCGCTGACTTGGTTGACACGTGTCATCGGTTCCCAACTACCCAGATCGATGCGCTCGCTGTTGATCACTGGATTGTCTGGTCCATACTCGATTGTTTACAGAGCGCCGTCATAGAGCTGGAATATTGCTGAGTGCGGCGTAAAAATCAACTCACTCACTAAGTCTTGAGACCTGTGACTCTGTGAGCATTTATCAGTGTGTTAAATACTGTAATCATATATATTTTCGTAGGGTGCAATTTGTTGTTGACAAAAGACTTGTTAGCACAGTTTTTTCTCGCATTTCAAACTCCTGAGTGATGGTATCCATCACAAAGTCTCCATAACAAATAGACATGCACTGATCAAAGCTAGCCGCCATAAATGAATCGTGTTCACTAAAACGAAGACAGTTTGGGGGCTCATACTTGTCAAAATGTCAACAACTGTCCCAGATGTGAGATCAACTGGCCACGAACTGAGGTAGAGTGTTGTACAAATATCACCACCTATACCTATATAATGGAACTCGGTGGACGTATATCGTACTAGATTATGACCTGGGAGGAAAATGCGTCATGTATTTAGCATAAAACATATGGTGCCGAGCACTAGAGTCGAGGTGACAAAAGCTGAGATGTCACGTTAATTGCATAACACGATCGCACAAAAAGATGGAAATAGTATGTTGTAATGTACATTTGACAACTTTGCCAAAGCATGTGTCCAATAATTGATTGTTTTCAATAACATTACGAAAAATACTGTATATTTCTAACTCTGTCGATGATATATGGTCATTTGAAATGAAGTAAGTGTATTTAGACATTGTGAAGGTTTAATAAATGAATCATAAGTTAGGTCCGGACCTGAATGGGTTAATAACCCCATTCTGTACCTTTAAGGGTTTTTTTTCAATACTGGTCCCGATAGAGTATTGCTATCTGACACATTACATAGCCTCAGGTGAAAATGACTCTCATGTGGGTTGAGGCTGAACAAGGCGTCCAGCCAGTGACAATAATCGCTAGGGGTTGTTACTAAAAATAGACATGGAATTCCATACACACATCGCATATGAATTATTAGGATGCAAATAGAATTGACAAGGTGTTACCAGTGTGTATTTTCTGTATATTTCTGTTATGAATTAAGTAATAATTATTATTGGGGCACAACGTTTAGTGTTTTGAACAATAATTATGATGGGTCACATTTCTCACTAAGACTTTGGTGAATTTGCTGTATTGTATTTTGTGACCCACTGACCTTAGAGTTTGTCGCATTTGTATTGTACTTGAAATCAGTATTGTTCAATTGAATTGTGACTTTGTATATGTTGCTCTCTCTCTTTGCTAATAATAATATTTGAATGTTATAGACTTGTCTTTGTTCTGTTTTGCTGGTTCTTGCTGGGATTTCTTACATCGTTTATCAGGGTAAATGCTTAGCCGTAACAAAGGCCATTTGCATGAATCTTAACAGTTGTTATTTGGTGAATTTATTGCCGGTCCCCAGGACTTGTTTGCCATAAACATACTAGTTCTTTGACTTTCTTGCTGTAAAATGCCAGCATCTGATGGTACACGGAAACAATTATAATTTGTCATGACTTGACTATGAATATTTTCCTTGGTATGATTATTGACACATAATCACACGTGAAAATAAGTACGATTACAATGTGGAGGGGAGAATAGTTTAGCTTATCAAACAGAGGCAGATTCTGCATCATGAATTTGTAATCACCAGGCAATGTCTGTTTTTGGATCATGCATATATTTGATAGACTGTCCGTGTTCTTCATCCACATCCTTTATCCTTGCCGGTGCATGACGTCATAATAGAAGCATGAACCTCTTACCATATCCATCAGCATTCTCTGTTAAATGCAGGGTCAATTGTACAGATCTGATTGTGTTATGAGTATGAATTTTCCAGCAGTATTACAGCTGTACGATGTGGTTTGTGAAGTCCCGACCAGACAATGCAGGGTCAATTGTACAGATCTGATTGTGTTATGAGTATGAATTTTCCAGCAGTATTACAGCTGTACGATGTGGTTTGTGAAGTCCCGACCAGACAATGCAGGGTCAATTGTACAGATCTGATTGTGTTATGAGTATGAATTTTCCAGCAGTATTACAGCTGTACGATGTGGTTTGTGAAGTCCCGACCAGACAATGCAGGGTCAATTGTACAGATCTGATTGTGCTATGAGTATGAATTTTCCAGCAGTATTACAGCTGTACGATGTGGCTTGTGAAGTCCCGACCAGACAATGCAGGGTCAATTGTACAGATCTGATTGTGCTATGAGTATGAATTTTCCAGCAGTATTACAGCTGTACGATGTGGCTTGTGAAGTCCCGACCAGACAATGCAGGGTCAATTGTACAGATCTGATTGTGCTATGAGTATGAAGTTTCCAGCAGTATTACAGCTGTACGATGTGGCTTGTGAAGTCCCGACCAGACAATGCAGGGTCAATTGTACAGATCTGATTGTGTTATGAGTATGAATTTTCCAGCAGTATTACAGCTGTACGATGTGGCTTGTGAAGTCCCGACCAGACAATGCAGGGTCAATTGTACAGATCTGATTGTGTTATGAGTATGAATTTTCCAGCAGTATTACAGCTGTACGATGTGGTTTGTGAAGTCCCGACCAGACAATGCAGGGTCAATTGTACAGATCTGATTGTGCTATGAGTATGAATTTTCCAGCAGTATTACAGCTGTACGATGTGGTTTGTGAAGAATCAAGTCCCGACCAGGCAATGCAGTGATTGTAACCATTCCATACGATGGCAGAGCAGTGTTTATGAATCACTATTAAAGGGCAGACTAATTTTAAAAAGTGTATGTGTCGCTTGGCACGCTCAGGTATTGGGAAACAAACATGATCTGATCATGGTAGGGACGTTAAATATTTCATATTTTCGAAATTGTTTTTTGTCACACATGTCATGGAGAACTGACCAAAAAAGCAATTTGACCTAAATCTGTATCTATCCTTCGTTCAAGGACCTGTGGGTAGTTGTGGTTTTAGCCTATGTTTAAAATGTAACATATTCATGCCTTAGTCATAGCAAGAACTACTGTTGCAAAGTTCATGCAGTATTCTGTGGTACAGGGAAAATTCGTCTGGTATTCATGCATGGATTTGACAGATCTCCTTCCTGTCTTACTGTCAACTATGGACCAGTCATCTTAATACATCTGATCCTACAAATTAAATATCAACGATAAGTAGAATGTCTACCATGCAAATTGCATACACATTTTTGTACATGAAACTAAGGGAGATGATATCTAACGTATGGGATGCTACTTATCTTTCGACACTGTTTGATACACTCCATGAATCTAATTTTCTCACTTCAATAAAACAACCAAGCTCAAAGTTGGTTAGTTTCAATACGACATCAAAACAACATATTGCAATGCTTAATCATACCAAAAATGACATCCTTAATGTCTGAAAAATATCTTTCGTCAAAATAATGTCTACTGTCACTTAAAGTCTTATAAAGTCGCCCCTGGATTTTAACCGTGAAGTTAACAGTGATACAGTGCCTGAATTGGGAAGTGGGGGAGTGAGAATAGGATTTTATTTGTGTTTGATCCTTTTTCAGCTGTGCATTTTCAGAAGACATTGCCTCTAACAAGACTTAAAATCAAGTGAAACCACATTCACACATTGATTATATAAGATACACATGTAGGTATACCTACTGTGATTGACAGCTTAAAAAGTACAAATACAGATATTGTTTTAGTTTGCCACTCAAAGCAAATGGTCTGCATAGACGTCAAATACATTATGGTTCATTTTATATTATTTATGAGCATAAGAATACCCATCTTCAGTGAGAAGCCATAAACATTGATGAAGTTAAGCCAATGATTTGTTTCAGTGGCATTCTAGAAGTTCCTACTATAGGATGACACAAGTCTAAAGATAATCAAGATCCAAAACGAGTCCCATTCACAATGGTTGCATTGCGCATTAATATTGCAGTTCATCTAGAACATTCACACTTGCTGCACATATGCCTTTACCATCTGGCAACTAGAACTACCAATATCAGCTTTTTATTTGCACTTTGAAATGAGAGAGCAATAGGTACAAGAAGACCACTTTCATTGTCCATGCAAGTACAAAATACAATACACGACAACGAGATTGGCCAAAATAGGTTCTATCAAGATTGGTTGCATGGTGCATTGAAGTTCATTCAAAAATAGGCTCTAACTACATTTGTTGCATAATACATTACATTTCATTTAGAACATTCATACTTGATGAACATGTGCCTATACCAGATGACAACGTGTTGTACAAATATCAGCTTCGTATTTGCAGTATAAGAAACGATACAGCAATAGGAACTAGAAGACCCTTTCATTTACTATCCGAAACACTGTACTTGACAACAAAATTGTCCAAAATGAATCCTGTCCACATTGGTTGCATGGTGCAACTGAGTGAACGCATCTGACACGATTAACTATTCACAAACTCCAGAAAAACAAACAGGATGGCACAGTCAAATATACAAACAACTGGACATTTCAAGAACACTAACTGTTTTGATTGTAGACCTCAGAACAGAGGGTGTATGGCCTGTCAGCTTCCCACCTGGAGGGATCGATTCTTATGCTGTTGATCACTAGAGTGTCTGGTCCAGACTCGATGATGTAAAGACCGCAGCCATATAGCTGGAATATTGCAGTGAGTGCAGCGTAAAACTGCACTCACTCACTGTAACAGAATGGACTATTTCCTTAACCCTCATGTATTTCTGTGATCATTCACTGCCAAGCCAGTGTAACGCAGGAATACTGCTGAATGGGACGTGATACAATATACAAACTACTGGAAAGATTAGATCCGGACATTTCCAAAATGCTTAATATTTTGACTGTAGGCCTACGGACAACAGAGTTACGGCCTGTTTAAGAATCGACTGTTTACTAGACCACTAGAAAAAAAACGGGAAGTGGGCAATGTTGCTAGATTTTACGGGCGCTTCCTTCAGTTATCAGTGAAAAGTGCCCAAATCCGAACCCCCTCCTACTGTTTGTGGCGTAATTGTGGCATAATTATTGACTTTTACATGACCATAATGTGAAGCAGAAATGTTTTCCCTTTAAACATCTACCGTTTGATATCTGCAAACATCAAATTTATTGTGTTTTCGCAGAGCTCTGGTATGTTTAGGAGGTGGCAATCTTGAAACACAGGCACAGTCCAAACTTGCGAAAATTTGCAAAATCGCTGTGTTTGTCTTTGGGTCGTTATTGTGACGTATCAATTGATTTTTACATACGCCAACTGAATTTATATGGGTCCCTGGTATTACTTACTTACATTTATGCATAACATACATATGTATTTTGCTGGACAAACCTGACAACCAAGTGACGGGATACAAACCAGCAATAGCATGGCAGTTTGTTTGAAAGGAAAAGCCTTCTTTTCGCTTAAAAGCAGAGATTCTACTGCTTATATGTAATTAAAACCATTTCAGGAACAAAGCTGCATAAAGTGAGTAAACCTCACACAACATTTTGATTTCAACGTAAGAAAGAAAACACAAACTTATATACTTCATAGATGTCTTTGTTATGATGTTTCATTTCGGTCCAGATGCTTACACCACTGGCAAGGAAATGTAACATGAAGCAGTAGATACGAATCTTTATTGATTGATAAGAACGTATATCTGGGGCAAGAATGTCTTTGAAAATACAGGTGGTTTGAAAACGCCCATTATTTAAAGGGTGGGGCTTGGTGGTGAATTGTATTCACATTTTTCCCTTACCCAGTTTAGTCGTAACAAAAGACCAATGTATCATATATGCATATGTATCATCTAACGTGTGATATGTATTATGTTCTTCATCAATAAATTAGGAATGTAGGCGTGCTTATACTGCATACATTGTAGAAGCGGTATCTTTGGTACAGGTTTGGCTAATGTAAGCCTTACAAGTGTGTTTAAGTGAATCACCAGATTATGTAAATGTTTAAGACATGTCATCAAAATGTCAGATCTATCCTGCTCATCAAACTAAAACAGTCTATTTTCTTCTTGGACGGTCTAATTTTGCACTGCGGACTCAGACGATGACTCTGATTTGTCCGACCTTGATTGTAACTGTGAGGTAGAAAATGGAACAGATATATAACCAGGCCATGTAGCGTACATGCAGTAAAGACGGTATTCAGAAACCTGATTGTTTTCGTTTTTTATTGTTGAAAACTGGGCAGGCAAGTTTGTATCCAGACTGGTAATATTTTCAAGTTACCAGTCTGACTGTCTGGCTTGAAATCTTGGAAGTTTTAAACACTGCAAACGGAAACAGGCTCTCCCGAGCATTGTTTGACTTTTCACTATGGATCACTTCCAAAACCCCCAAAAAGCAGAAAAGAAAATTCAAATCACTCTTAGAGAAACTGAAAATTGGGTTTCCGGGTGGGGCTTGTCAGAAGATGACAACTCTCCTGAGCCCCTAAATATTTGAAGGAACAAATCATCTGACAGTTACTTAAAGCCAAGCAAATTTGTTTTAGACTAGGTCAGAACTGTTTCCGTGGAAAGCGGGAAAAATAAAATAACAAAAGTATGCATATAGCAAAAGGCACCACTTTGGGATATGCCTCACATGTCTGCCAAGTTCTGTAGAAAGATATTTAAAGGTTTTCAAGTTGCGCTCCAGAAACAAAGCCTAACCCTCCCTCTTGAGACTGTTTCGTTTCCAAGGGAAAGCGGGAAAAATAAAAATGACAATAATCTGTAAATAGCGAAAGGCATCACTTTGAGATAAGTTTATATATCTCCATAAGCTCTGCTGAAAGATATTGAAAGGTTTTTGAGTTGTGTTCTAGAAACGAAGCCCAAACCTCCCTTTTTGAGTCCGAATCATTTCCATGTGAATCGAGAAAAATAAAAGTAACCAAACCTTAGGTTCATTTTGTTGTATCTACCAGCTTTTGTTGAAAAGTATTGAACACTTTTTTAGGTAGAGTCAAAATGACGGACAGACAAGGCATTGGCATGCGAGGGTGATAATAAAATTCTTAGGGGCTACATTTTCCCCCTAGTGGTCCGCATCTCACACAACCACAAATACAACCAAAATACATTACATCGAGTACACCCACCCTGATTCAGCAGAATTAAAAGCAATGTTAACAAGCAGAAAACCTCAAACATCAACAATGTATCGTTCTATCATGTCTTCCTGTGCCCATTCAAACAAATACAGAACAAGCACTCAAGAACTTGAACTGAAATAATCCACAACATAAACAAGTGGACACCATCTTTCCTGCACAAAAGAAATGTGTCACATTAATGTGGATATCCTCCTACACAGCTATATTACTCCATGGACCAGGCAGCAAACAGACACACCACATCCATCACCTAAGTTAATATGCTCATGTAGAAAATCAGACAACAAAAAATAGGTCAAAACATCAGTATTCGTTCAAACTGTTCAAAAACTCTCCTTCAACTATCTAATATCTCACGTCAGCAGTGGCACAGCATTTCCTAATTTGTACACCTATAAGTTTGTGTTACACCACACAGATCAATGATGTTGACAACTCGCCCTGGAACTTGCCTGCCTTCACTATGGAAACCCAATCACCACAACACATCCAAACAACATCGGTAATTTTGTATAATGGATCCACAGGTCCTTCATGTAGCCCCTCTAGATAACTGTCAATTCCCGTCATCTTTAGTGATGTTGTTAACTTTCCCTGGAACATGGCTGCCATCAAATTCTGTTGATTTGTATTCCTGGTTAACTTCCTCAGTTCACTTTCATTCCATTCATCAGAATAATAAAGATAACATCCTTTTCCCGAAATGCAGGAGGTCCCCTGGCAGCTCTAAAATGCAGAAAAATGTAAGTGCGACATTTGTGCACATAAAGATAATTGATACAGGATTGTAGTTCACTTACACATCATCAAAGACATTAAAGAGATCCAGTCATTTAACAGAAGTTGCTACTTGCTTTGTAATTCTACTAAATATAATTAGTGAAAAACACAACAACAAAAAACACTCATGGAAATAGCGTATTACAAAATCTGTAACAAAAGTGCCATCTTTCATATGGACAAGCATACTAAACAAAAATAGGAACTTCACATGTGCTACGTTATGTCACAAAGACGCTCATATAGAAGAAAGTTTGTTGGAAGTGGTTACACCTGTAATTAGCACACACTGACAAAGTATCATGCATTCAGGTGGTATCATACTTTGATATCACAGTGACCCATCATCTGGATTAGAGATTATTCTGTGACCTCCACACCCCCAACACCCCACACCCCCAACACCCCACATCCCCACACTCCCGACACCCTACCCCCCAACACCCCCAACACCCCCAACACCCCACATCCCCACACTCCCGACACCCTACACCCCCAACACCCCCAACACCCCCAACACCCCACATCCCCACACTCCCGACACCCTACCCCCCAACAACCCAATCCCCCCGACACCCTACACCCCCAACACCCCCAACACTCCACACCCCACACTCACCCAACACCCCCAACACCCCACACCAACTCCTTTTCACAACAGCATTCCAAATGTAAGGTCGGGTGATCTCGATGGCCATTCTAAGGCAACAATAGCTATATTTTAGAAGAAATACTGCCATCAGCAGGTGCAAATGTGCCCAGTATAGATGTTCATTACAGTTTAAAAGTGTCAGAATCAGTCCAAGTTAAGGACACCGGGCACAAAGACAGATGGTTTCATATAGTCTGGGCAGCTTTACGACCCCCTAAGCAGTGCATTACCGGTTTATGTTGCAGGTATAAAACGATAATGGCTGTTTTGACCTTAGGGGATCAGATGCCAAACCCTTTTGATGTACAAGTGTTCTAAGATTGTGAATTGTCCGTCTGCTCTCATGGCACGTGCAACAGTCACAGTAGATTGGTCCACCTGGAATGTTCATATTCAACATTTGGAAGTTTATCTCAGATAGGTTATTAATGTGTTTTTCCAATCAGCAGAACTGATGATAGTGTGGTCATATGGTCAGGTTTTCACAAAAGAGTGTGGTGCATGCACCCAGCACAGTTCACCGCCATTAAAATGGAGGGTTATGTCTGGTTACATTTAGCCACTGTGGTATATTCCCGTATTAACTACCTTGTACTACCCATTGTGAATGTAACTCATTTCTCCATGTGGTCATGTTCTTATGTGTTTTCAGTATGTATTTATTTTTTCACCATTTGTGTGCCATATAATTTAGAATGTGGTTTCCAAGGAGAACAAGCACCAACTTATGAAGAACACAATGCAGGATTAAACAGACAATCAAACCCCAGCAGACAATCATGCAAATTTAATGTACATTCTTTTTACAATATATCAAGAGCCATAGGTTCCATATTCACATGCTGTGAAGGTGCTATTTTGCCCCCCTAAAATCAGAATTGCAGTACATGCGCAAATGTTTCCTAAACTGATTTGAATGATGGCCGCACAAAAAGCTAGCTATTCTTGATATTGGATGGCATTGGTACCACGTCACCATTATGGACATTGGAAAATTTATGTCACATGGCTGTTACATTTTGTTGAAACTGTAGGCCACAGAAAACCTGTATTTTATTTCGAACAACTGCATTATTTATCTATTTCTTTTAAAGATATGTGTTAGACTTGTTAAAGATATACTCTCACATACAGAACTGGATTTCGCAGTAAATAACTTTCCTTCTTGGCGAAAATAACTATGTAGCATAACTTCATGGAACAGTGTTACATCAAATAGGCTGTCTGAGCGCGAACTGGTCGCCAGATACACGAAAATCTTGACCACTGTCGACTTGCCGACTAGCCACCGACAGACCGATGACCTCGTGTGATCAGAGCATATTTGTGATTAATACATTTATCCTGAAATCTGCGAGATGGAAGGGTTGTAAGATGGCTAAAGTGTTAGTGTGTTTCTTGAAGGTTTGTATTGTCATGTTAGGGTGTTTGTGTTCTGCGTTACTACCTGAGAAACAAACTTTAAACACATATCACAGTAACTGTCATCATGTACGAAAGGTCGCATGGAATGTCTACTGGTCTAGAAGGGAATACTATAACATACACTGACTGACTGACTGACTGACAGACTTCGTTTGCGTTAAAGGGCTGAATTTGATACAACAAATACGCCGGCAAACCATCACTTTGATTGAGTGAGTTGAGTTTTACTCCGCACTCCCATCACTTTGAAATACTGATCAACTGAATTCATTGAATTATTGTTCATAGAATGCAATTATCAAAATCTGAAATGCCAATGAGCTTACTTTTTACACAATCACCGAGCGACATGGCGACGGTCACATGACCTGATAAATAGTATTTTATGTGTGCGCAATATATGGAGGATATTTTGTAAACGTTGTCAAATAACATGTATATTTCATCTCGTGGCCTGACAAAGCTGATATGTTATTTGACAACATTAACAAAATATTATTTTTATTATTTTTTCATCGTTGTTTGTAAATGATCGAGAGATCGCGTAAGCCGGCAGAAGTGATATTCTACTCAGTGAAAATATCTTTTTTATTTTCATCAGTATTTACAGTATTTCACTCTTGCAAATATAATAAAATTGACTATGTGTTGTTGATGCATTGAGGGTATTTCCCTGGGAAATATGGATACTTGAATCAAATAATTAGAACAATACTTTATTGAGTAATTTGGGTGTGTCGAAGGGCTACATAACTGTTTCAGTCAAAAGTCGTTCGCAGCTGATACTTGTAAACAAGTCACTCGACTTGTAAACGAGTTACTGAACAACAACTGGGTGCAATTACACAGCCCAATATCAAGACACAGCCGTGACGTCAGTATAGCCAGATATGACGTCACGCCGGCAAGATAGCAGGTCTGGCAGACGTCCAGCTGTTCCCAGCCGATGTTTGTAAACAAGACACTTTTCTTGTGTAAGCAGCAGCTGGCTGTTGAGACGGGGACAGAGTCATGACGTCATCATAACCATATATGACGTCACGCCGCGAACACAACAGTTCTGGCGGCAGATCTTCAGCTGAGAGATTGTTTTCATCTCGGGGAGAGATAACAGTGGGCGTGTGTGGCATGTCTAAGTACACGGTCTCTGGATATTATTGACACTTACAATCGGACTGACACAAAAGAAATTAGCCATTGAAGAAAACAGGTCCCCAAATTGAAAATTGGTGACAATATTAGCAAACAGAAGCATGCATTGTAACCCTTGAAATAAAATCTTGTGTGTTGGTAATTCCGTCTGTGGTGTAGTTCATTTTACTATCTTTTCAATAAAATGAAACACTGGAAAATACAAGTGCGCATGCGCACACGTGATTAAAGAAGGTATAGTTTTTCGGGACATCTTTCATAAGTTAGAAATTATTTACAATTTGAATCTATCTGATTGTTTGTTAAACAACATTTATCCTAAGTTGAATAAGATTCTGAGACTGAAATTGTCCATTGGCCAGGTAAAATTATGAGGATTGTTGAAGACTGTTTGTTTAAAGTAAGATTCATGTTTTTCTGCAAAAGACTTTGGTATTACTTTCATTCAGCTAATGTGCCCCTAACACTGAGAAGCGAGGGCCACCTCATTGCCATAAACATCTTGGAAACGGGAAGCCGAAACAACTGCAATTGTAGTTTAGGGGAGTGAAAGAGCAAGATTACTTCATGGGGAACAGCCAAGAGCAGCCGCTATTCTATGCTGTGCTATGCTGTGCTATGTTGTGCTATGCAGCCAACCAACCAACCAAACTACTCCCCACCCCCCACCAGCGTGCCCGGCCCGGCACACTACACTACACTGCACTACACTACACTGCACTGCACTGCACTGCACTGCACTGCACTGCACTGCACTGCACTGCACTGCACTGCACTGCACTACAGAGTTGCAGGGGTACCTTGACATTATTTGTACACAGAGCGGTTCGTCTTAAACAATCTCATAGCCACAGCCAATGATCATGAATAGTGCGTGGGCGGCTGCCCTGCCCTGCCCTGCCCTGCCCTGCCCTGCCCTGCCCTGCCCTGCCCTGCATGTTGGTACGTATGTCTTGTTTTAAGAGAGGTGGGATGCAGCAACAGGCGCTGTTTAAAAACTCACAACATTGTTTTAATGGAGGGGAGAAATGTATCTTATATCGTACGGGATGTGATTATTTATTTGTTTTGTTTGTTTGTTTATTTGCATGCATAGGGATGTTTTGGATTGAGGGCCGCGTGCATGAGAGTTACCGACTGACTGACTGACTGACTGACTGATTGACTCACTCCCAGCCCCCACCCCTACACCCCTTTTCTCAGACACACGCATGCACGCATGCACCGACACGCACGCGCGCACACCTGCGTAATACGCACACACACTTAGCCACAACGTATGAACGGTCCGTAAGCATACATGTAAAGACTTGTTAGCTATTCCACACTGGCTCCTGTCCTTTCGAGGTTTAAACAGGACAAAACAATGTTGAAATGCTTTGTACATGGATTGTAACGGAGATGGGGAATAAAGCTCGTAACTCACGGGCGGTATGGCAGGATGGTTGCTTGACCCCGACTGATGTTGCAACATGTTGGACAACGTCGGACATACCATGTACATTGTGTCACTGTCAAAACAACCACACATGCTTTATCATACCAACATGATTGGAATTTATAAGTTATGTATGCATTTGTTCTCTGTTCGTGCGTGGGGGCGTGGGTGCATGGGTGCATGGGTGCGTGGGTGTGTCTCTCTGTCTGTATGTCCATGATAACACATGAAAAGCTCTCTCCCACATGGTTGACACATGTCATCGCATCCCATTTGCGTACATTGATGTTTATGCTGTTGATCACTGGATTGTCTGCATCATTTACAGACCGCCGCATAAAGCAAGAACATTACTGTGTGAGAACTAAAAAAAAACATTCATCCATAACGGGCTTTTTAAGATATGCACACAAATAGAGTCAAGCATACAAGTCACTGAAAAGTGGCCAACCGTTCGCCTGAACCATTTACTAGAGGCAATCCTTGGAATTAACTGATGTCCAACTGGCAGGAGCTAGTTGATGTACTTGTTAGGGTGTAGTAACATTCAAAAACGTCTTTCTACATTGTATGCATGGAGAGTGTGGAAGAATGTTCATATCGCACGGGTAGGAAGGCACTATGGCAGCTTGGTTCTGGATAATGTTGTACAATTTTGGTATCAGCGGCCACACATACACGAATGTTACATTATGTCAACACGATCAAAACATGGAAAATACGACGCCCGACGAAATCTTCTATATGACACAAACTGCCCGGTGTAGGTAGTACATAACGGGTTTCATGAAGAGCATGAAGACATGGCTGCTCGTACAGGTACAATATATCAAGACTGAAGAGCTCTGCTAGGTGCAATGGTTTGCTTGATCCAGACTTCATGGATTATCATGCCTGATCATCTGATTACCAGCATGCTTGGAGAGCAAACCACTGACGGAAATCGTCTAGACGAGTGAAATGCTTTTTAATGGTTATTTTTTGTTTTGTGACGCACCATGGCTGGATGTACCATGGTGGAATGTAACATGGTGTAATGTTTCATGGCATGTGGGATGTACCATGGTTTGATGCATCATGACATGTTCGATGTGACATGTGGGAAGTGATAGGTGGTATGTCAGATGGCATGGTGTGATGTGGCAAGGTGTGATGTGGCATGTAGGAAGTGATAGGTGGTATGTGAGATGGCATGGTGGGATGTGGCAAGGTGTGATGTGGCATGTGGGAAGTGATAGGTGGTATGTGAGATGGCATGGTGGGATGTGGCATGGTGTGATGTGGCATGGAGGGAAGTGATAGGTGGTATGTGAGATGGCATGGTGTGATGTGGCAAGGTGTGATGTGGCATGTGGGAAGTGATAGGTGGTATGTGAGATGGCATGGAGGGATGTGGCAAGGTGTGATGTGGCATGTGGGAAGTGATAGGTGGTATGTGAGATGGCATGGTGTGATGTGGCAAGGTGTGATGTGGCATGGAGGGAAGTGATAGGTGGTATGTGAGATGGCATGGAGGGATGTGGCAAGGTGTGATGTGGCATGTAGGAAGTGATAGGTGGTATGTGAGATGGCATGGTGTGATGTGGCAAGGTGTGATGTGGCATGGAGGGAAGTGATAGGTGGTATGTGAGATGGCATGGCGGGATGTGGCAAGGTGTGATGTGGCATGTGGGAAGTGATAGGTGGTATGTGAGATGGCATGGAGGGATGTGGCAAGGTGTGATGTGGCATGTGGGAAGTGATAGGTGGTATGTGAGATGGCATGGAGGGATGTGGCATGGTGGGATGTGGCATGTAGGAAGTGATAGGTGGTATGTGAGATGGCATGGAGGGATGTGGCAAGGTGTGATGTGGCATGGAGGGAAGTGATAGGTGGTATGTGAGATGGCATGGAGGGATGTGGCAAGGTGTGATGTGGCATGTGGGAAGTGATAGGTGGTATGTGAGATGGCATGGAGGGATGTGGCAAGGTGTGATGTGGCATGTGGGAAGTGATAGGTGGTATGTGAGATGGCATGGGGGGATGTGGCAAGGTGTGATGTGGCATGTAGGAAGTGATAGGTGGTATGTGAGATGGCATGGAGGGATGTGGCATGGTGTGATGTGGCATGGAGGGAAGTGATAGGTGGTATGTGAGATGGCATGGAGGGATGTGGCAAGGTGTGATGTGGCATGGAGGGAAGTGATAGGTGGTATGTGAGATGGCATGGAGGGATGTGGCAAGGTGTGATGTGGCATGTAGGAAGTGATAGGTGGTATCTGAGATGGCGTGGAGGGATGTGGCAAGGTGTGATGTGGCATGTGGGAAGTGATAGGTGGTATCTGAGATGGCATGGTGTGATGTGGCAAGGTGTGATGTGGCATGTAGGAAGTGATAGGTGGTATGTGAGATGGCATGGAGGGATGTGGCATGTAGGAAGTGATAGGTGGTATGTGAGTTGGCATGGAGGGATGTGGCATTGTGGGATGTGGCATGTAGGAAGTGATAGGTGGTATGTGAGATGGCATGGAGGGATGTGGCAAGGTGTGATGTGGCGTGTGGGAAGTGATAGGTGGTATCTGAGATGGCGTGGAGGGATGTGGCAAGGTGTGATGTGGCATGTAGGAAGTGATAGGTGGTATCTGAGATGGCATGGAGGGATGTGGCAAGTGGGAAGTGGTAGGTGGTATGTGAGATGGCATGGTGGGATGTGGCATGGTGTGATGTGGCGTGTAGGAAGTGATAGGTGGTATCTGAGATGGCATGGTGTGATGTGGCAAGGTGTGATGTGGCATGTGGGAAGTGATAGGTGGTATGTGAGATGGCATGGAGGGATGTGGCATGGTGGGATGTGGCATGTAGGAAGTGATAGGTGGTATGTGAGATGGCATGGAGGGATGTGGCAAGGTGTGATGTGGCATGTGGGAAGTGATAGGTGGTATGTGAGATGGCATGGAGGGATGTGGCATGGTGTGATGTGGCGTGTGGGAAGTGATAGGTGGTATGTGAGATGGCATGGAGGGATGTGGCAAGGTGTGATGTGGCATGTAGGAAGTGATAGGTGGTATGTGAGATGGCATGGAGGGATGTGGCAAGGTGTGATGTGGCATGTGGGAAGTGATAGGTGGTATGTGAGATGGCATGGAGGGATGTGGCATGGTGTGATGTGGCGTGTGGGAAGTGATAGGTGGTATGTGAGTTGGCATGGAGGGATGTGGCATGGTGGGATGTGGCATGTAGGAAGTGATAGGTGGTATGTGAGATGGCATGGAGGGATGTGGCAAGGTGTGATGTGGCATGTGGGAAGTGATAGGTGGTATCTGAGATGGCAAGGTGTGATGTGGCATGGAGGGAAGTGATAGGTGGTATGTGAGATGGCATGGCGGGATGTGGCAAGGTGTGATGTGGCATGTGGGAAGTGATAGGTGGTATGTGAGATGGCATGGAGGGATGTGGCATGGTGGGATGTGGCATGTAGGAAGTGATAGGTGGTATGTGAGATGGCATGGAGGGATGTGGCAAGGTGTGATGTGGCATGGAGGGAAGTGATAGGTGGTATGTGAGATGGCATGGGGGATGTGGCAAGGTGTGATGTGGCATGTGGGAAGTGATAGGTGGTATGTGAGATGGCATGGCGGGATGTGGCAAGGTGTGATGTGGCATGTGGGAAGTGATAGGTGGTATGTGAGATGGCATGGAGGGATGTGGCAAGGTGTGATGTGGCATGTGGGAAGTGATAGGTGGTATGTGAGATGGCATGGAGGGATGTGGCAAGGTGTGATGTGGCATGTGGGAAGTGATAGGTGGTATGTGAGATGGCATGGAGGGATGTGGCATGGAGGGATGTGGCATGTGGGAAGTGATAGGTGGTATGTGAGATGGCATGGGGGATGTGGCAAGGTGTGATGTGGCATGTAGGAAGTGATAGGTGGTATGTGAGATGGCATGGAGGGATGTGGCATGTGGGAAGTGATAGGTGGTATGTGAGATGGCATGGAGGGGTGTGGCATGGTGTGATGTGGCATGTAGGAAGTGATAGGTGGTATGTGAGATGGCATGGAGGTATGTGGCAAGGTGGGATGTGGCATGTAGGAAGTGATAGGTGGTATGTCAGATGGCATGGAGGTATGTGGCAAGGTGTGATGTGGCATGTAGGAAGTGATAGGTGGTATGTGAGATGGCATGGAGGGATGTGGCATGTGGGAAGTGATAGGTGGTATGTGAGATGGCATGGAGGTATGTGGCAAGGTGGGATGTGGCATGTAGGAAGTGATAGGTGGTATGTGAGATGGCATGGAGGGATGTGGCATGTGGGAAGTGATAGGTGGTATGTGAGTTGGCATGGAGGGATGTGGCAAGGTGGGATGTGGCATGTAGGAAGTGATAGGTGGTATGTGAGATGGCATGGAGGGATGTGGCATGTGGGAAGTGATAGGTGGTATGTGAGTTGGCATGGAGGGATGTGGCAAGGTGGGATGTGGCATGTAGGAAGTGATAGGTGGTATGTGAGTTGGCATGGAGGGATGTGGCATGTGGGAAGTGATAGGTGGTATGTGAGATGGCATGGAGGGATGTGGCAAGGTGTGATGTGGCATGTGGGAAGTGATAGGTGGTATGTGAGATGGCATGGAGGGATGTGGCATGGTGGGATGTGGCATGTAGGAAGTGATAGGTGGTATGTGAGATGGCATGGAGGGATGTGGCATGGTGTGATGTGGCATGTGGGAAGTGATAGGTGGTATGTGAGATGGCATGGAGGGATGTGGCATGTCGTGAGGTGGCATGTGGGAAGTGATAGGTGGTATGTGAGATGGCATGGAGGGATGCGGCAAGGTGTGATGTGGCATGTAGGAAGTGATAGGTGGTATGTGAGTTGGCATGGAGGGATGTGGCATGGTGTGATGTGGCATGGAGGGAAGTGATAGGTGGTATGTGAGTTGGCATGGAGGGATGTGGCATGGTGTGATGTGGCATGTAGGAAGTGATAGGTGGTATGTGAGTTGGCATGGAGGGATGTGGCATGGTGTGATGTGGCATGTGGGAAGTGATAGGTGGTATGTGAGATGGCATGGAGGGATGTGGCAAGGTGGGATGTGGCATGTAGGAAGTGATAGGTGGTATGTGAGATGGCATGGAGGGATGTGGCAAGGTGGGATGTGGCATGTAGGAAGTGATAGGTGGTATGTGAGATGGCATGGAGGGATGTGGCAAGGTGGGATGTGGCATGTAGGAAGTGATAGGTGGTATGTGAGATGGCATGGAGGGATGTGGCATGTAGGAAGTGATAGGTGGTATGTGAGATGGCATGGCGGGATGTGGCATGTGGCAAGTGATAGGTGGTATGTGAGATGGCATGGAGGGATGTGGCATGTCGTGAGGTGGCATGTGGGAAGTGATAGGTGGTATCTGAGATGGCATGGAGGGATGCGGCAAGGTGTGATGTGGCATGACATTGTGGGATGTGGCATGTTAAGATGTGTCATGTTGGGTTACTGCATGGAATGGTGGGATAAGTATGTGACTTGGCATATGGGATGTGACATGGCAGGACGTGGTACTATAGGATGTGGCATGGCATATGGGATGTGACATGGCATAGTGACATATGAGGATGTGGCATATCATGACATGATAGGATGTGGCATGGTGACATAAGAGGATGTGGTATATCATGGCATGATATGGTGTTGCATGTTGGCAAAACAGGATGTGGTATATCATGGCATGATAGGGTGTGGCATGGCGGCATATTTATGGTGTTGCATGGTCGCATATGGGGATGTTGTATATCATGGCATGATATGGTGTGGTGTGATGAAGTGAGATGAGGCGACCACTTGACGCCATCACATCTATCCACCCACACATTTCTTCTCCCCAACTGCCTTTCGCGACCTGCGGCATGTCTCTAGTGTAGTTATAACTGAAACTATTTCTCAGGGTGGAAGGGATGTCCACAAGAAATGTGGAGTTTCCCCAAAGCAGCTCCATTTCCTCGATGGACAGTGAAAGGAGAACACGTAACATGAAAGTAAAGATATGTTTTCCCTCACATTTTCATTATTTTGCAAGTATATCTGGCTTTGTCATTTGGCAGACGAGTCTAGAATACCTCCAGTCTACAGATCACTCTTTAATAGCTTGATGCCCAATACATTTATTGCAATCGGGGTTTAAGCGAGGGCACCCTCCTGAGTGTCGAAATAGTCTCGATTATTCACCATATTTATTTTTTTATTTCCCTTAGCCTTATCCTTAACTATTTTGTCACAGAAGCGGAAGGCCAAAGTATGAGGTGGTAGCTAACAACAAAGATGTTTATAACTTCTGATCTTTACGTATTATATCCGTATCTTCATTAATGACATCTTCAAAACGTTCATGCACCAAGGCACACACATGTTACACAAAACACACATGCATACATTTGTTTCTGAGATCGGTTTCAAACTCAAAGTGAACTTGAATTCGAATCCGACTCGCTACCGACTGCACCACAGTCCACACTACCCTACACATTGTAAATTTTACTATTAACAAAATCTTCGGAAGACTGTGGGAAGTTCCAACATGTTCATATATATATTTGTTATCCATACAGTGAAACATAACCGAGTACATAAAAATCATATGTTGCACACGTGTAATAAACCCTAAAACGAATTTCACTGGTCAGATATCCGACCATGACCTCCATGACCCCTATGGAATGTGGAACTACTTCTTTCATTCATACATTTTTACTACAAGTTCACTACGATTGTAGAGTCTCGCTACTACGAAAATAAGCCAGTGAAATGCTATCAAATATAAAACGTTACAAACAAACAATTTTTGACACACCGTGTTTATTGATATGAGATTTCAAGAAAAGGTTAAAATAAACTCGGCTCGATAACGACAAGTGGAGCACACGTCACTGGCGACAAACGGCTAACTAATCATACTGCCCACAAACATTTGATTCAGAAGTTGCAAGACAACAACGTAGCTCCAACGCAAATCATGCAAGTGTCTGGACATAAAAATGTACAGAGTGTGAACAATTATTCACGTCTTTCTGGTGCACAACACTGGGGAAGTGGGAAATCTGTTGTCTTCGACCGGAAATCAGCCTGCCATGTTTCCATGCTCGCGTCGCGCGTCTTCAATCGTTCCGTCATCGGCAGTTTGTCCGAAATAAATCTAACATCTCAATGCATGTCGTACACAAACACAAGCAAAGCCTTGTCTAGTGGTGTTGTTCACACTATCTTCGGAGGTCCAATATACGGGGGACATTCCTAATCAAAATTGACAAGTCTTCTATGGCAGTGAATGAGACCGAGACGTTACTGACCGTCGCTGTGTTGCTCGCTCTCCTCTCCGAGAACCTTCTGACGACGAATAACTTTCCCATTAACAATGTTTCCAGTTATACAATTCTTACAGTTACATAAGTTGACAAAGATTAATTTTTTTTGTCTTCGTGCAACAGTAGCTAATCAATATGTCGCGCTCTTTTCTTAGTAGCATCACACATAGTGCCGTATCACTGTATTCTGACGCGACCTTGACCTTGACGTCAAGCGACAACAGCTGATTTCGTTTTACGTGGAGCTGCTTAGAAATAAAAAGTTAGATACAAATGGATAATAAAGAAATTAACACACTCGCCCGTTTATTAATCTTTATATATTGCAGGAGGTGCTGGTATCTGTTTACCTCGGTCATTCGTGGCTTTCAATTTCAACGTCACACTGCATTATCAATCTCAACTCCTCGGGGAATATACAACTATTGGTGCCCCAAGGTGCACTGAGTGTACTGTGGCTATCACATCCTAACGAGGTACCCATTCACAGGTAGGGGGACTGGGTCACATAATCACAGTACTTTGTATAGTACCACATATAAATATGGCCATCATCTTGTCATATACCAACAGAGTCGTGGGTTCATTCAAGAGCACAGGGGTGTGCACTGTACACACAGAGTCGTGGCAACACCAAAAGAGTCTGCACACTCCAAGATTTCTAACACCCGGTCACAGGTGGGCTCTATTCCGACACCTCAGCCTCGCTGGATCACTATCCTGGCCCACCGCCTTTTCAGCAACATTCCAGCAATATCAAGGCGCGGGTCAGGAGAAACTCCCTTTGCACATTGTACTAATGTGAGCTACGGGACCCGGACCTTCGGTCGAACGAGAGAATGCTTTAACCGCTAGACTAACCCATTGCTCCGGCAATGTTTTGAAGTCAGGTTGGTGTCACGTGTTGAAGTCACCGTGCTGTACCATAGAGCATCTAAACTAAAGAGACATGTGCTGGTGCCAACCAACTAGACGAGGAACAAATATCACATGCATTCATGTATTACAGCAGAGGCTAAGAGAGAAATGGTTCCTGATAGATGTTCACTTGAAGAATGGACGATATATGGGAAGATGACCATATATGGGCAAAATGTATCTTTACACATGGTTTGGAGAATGTTTAGAATGACCGCTGTTGCTGCTGACAGAAGGGTCGCTACTGAAAAAATCGTCATAATATCAATCACTTGTTTGTCTGGATCAATCAGTTTGGATGGGGGGAATTGTGGGTGGACGTGGAGGTAGAATGATGAGGTGTAATGTATGCCATGAAAGTTGGAATACGTGTGAACACCAACCGACGACTGGATGGGCGGACAGATACACGGACGGAATTATCAACTGTATTGCATACAGACGGATGGACTGACAGCGACGACAGACATGTCTGACAATCAGCTGTATTCCGGAATCAAATAACTTGGGAGGATGGGGTGTTTGGGTTTGAGATGGGGGAAGTCTATATCTGCAGCAGTACGCGCTTGGACCTGAAGATACCGGACAGACTCGAGTCAGCTGGATCGTGTTTGACATTACTTCCAGTTTGTGTTGAGGGTTGTGAAAAAACTGTTGGCCAGGTTTACTTGGACAGTTCAAACTGACTGAAGCACCACACAAACATCTGAACAGGAGTAAAAACAGATGTTTGCATGTTTTCATGTAATTGATAACGACATGGGCTCTCTACCCACTGCGCCAATCACGTGTGATGATTCTTTTAGTTATAATGATCACTGCGTTGTCTGGTCCAGACTCGATACTTACAAACCGCCGCCATATATCTGGAATAACACAGGAGTGTGGCGTAAAACTATACTCACTCATATTTGTATACTTAAAATCCTCTAAAGGGTCGCAAGGAAAATGCCACGTTAGTTACGTTTAATATTGTGGCTGTGAGCACGAACAAATTATTGATAGGCTGTGTATTCGTGGACCCGGACCTTCACTATGCTTGCCATAAGAGGCAATTGCACAGATCAATGCTCATGTTGTTTATCACTGAATTGTCTGGTCCATCCTCAATTATTTACCTACCGCCGCCTTATAGCTGGAATATTGTTGAGTGCGGCGTAAAACTCAGCTCACTCACTCCCTCACTTAATGTACCAACTGAAGGGATTAACTTCAAACGGCCACAAAGATACATAGATTTTTTTTAAAAAAGAAAGAAAGAAAGGAAATGGCATGATAATGTTTCTAAAGTATTATGCTATATGGCGATTTACTTACAATATAATGACTAACTGTAAATAATAGTGTTGAGTTGAGTAGAAAATATTTGGGACGCTCCGAAACCAAGCTTACAGCATCGACTTGAGGCACGGCCGCATCAGTACACCAGAATAATCAAAACAAGCCCTCAGACGACTGGAAGCCCGTGACGTCAGAACAGGCGATGATGACGTCATGACCACTGTACCTGAAGCTTGGTGCAGTAGCCAGTAAGAGTCTCACTCGGTGTGACCAAATTTCAGACGACTTCTGACAGAAAACTTGTAAATTTTAGAAAACGTTTTCTGACCAGCGGGTATATGTATGTTGTCACATTTGGAGTTGAACAACTGCCACATTTTTCTCTTAATTTTCACGTGTTAATATAGACACGGGTGATTCTTTTCAAAAGGAGCTATATACTGAAAAAGATTTAAATTACGCTGAACGTTCGATCTACCAAGTCACGTGATCAGCGCCATACTTGAGAACCGGCTAGCCGGCCACAGTTAGATGATACCAAGTGGGGCATCTTATTTCACATTTCGAACATTGGTACTATATATAACATTTGTTTTTGTTACAATAAGCAATGTTTAACAAGGACAAAATAGACAGACTCGTGCTCCACAATAATTTCAGTGTTGCCGTATTTTCACCACGTCTTTGTTTACAAATGAAAAAAATATAGCCTAGGTGTCAGTGCTGGTACGCGGAACAAATACGTGTAATTTCCAGTGAGAACGGGAGACTGGAGGAGTAGATACACAGGGGAATAAGTGTTTATAGCCACATTCTTCAAGTAAACTGTGGCATGATTTGTGAGTAGAGTATTGCCAGTGTCTGGCACCTGTTACAGTCATTGTAGTAAGTGTGCGAGCTTTATGCCCCAGACCCGTGAAAGTCCCGGGGTAGAATAGGCCTTCAGCAACCTACGCTTGCCGTTTTTGTGGCTGACTTAGAAATATCCAGCAATATATGAAGTTGTGAAAAACATTATACAAGAAAAACGCCCATCCCTATCCCATCAATTGTTAATATTATATGTCTATCAACAATGATCTTGCCTTCTTGGTAGAGCAGTGAGCTGGTCTTTAAATAGTTTCGACCAGCACTCCTAGAACTGCATACTGTTTGCTCACCAAGGGAGCAAACTGTTCAAACTAAGTTTTGTTTAAAAAAAAATCTCCTCTCGCAGGAAAAGGTATCTCAGCACCCCATGTTCTTTGAACAGTATCAGTGCTCCCATTAACAAGAGCAAATTAACTTATCCAAAACTCAAGTTAGCTTACTATCTGAATGCACTGACCCTGGAGTACAGAAAAAAGAAATAATTAAAGCAAAGAAAAAATGAAAACCTGTAGTTTATTTAGAGAAGGAAACATGGTAAAGTAAAGGATTAATTTTGTATTTCTGATAACTACAGCTGTGTGACGTTTCAAGTGTGGTTGTTTTAATATTTTGGCGCTCAATATTCAAGACATATTTGAATCAATTATATGCACTCAGTAAGTAAACTGAAAAAAAAAACATGTCAAGTTTCCTCTTTCCTTTTCTTTCTTTGAAGAGTATATATTATACCCTTTCAATGTTCTTATTAATTTGTATACAATGATTTGACTGCAAAATAATTTTTTTTCTCGTGTGTGTGTGTGTGTGTGTGTGTGTGTGTGTGTGTGTGTGTGTGTGTGTGTGTGTGTGTGTGTGTGTGTGTGTGTGTGTGTGTGTGTGTGTGTGTGTGTGTGTGTGTGTGTGTGTGTGTGTGTGTGTGTGTGTGTGTTTGTCTCTTTCCCATCATCGTCTGTACGGAGAAGAGGTGACATCTCGGGGGTACTAAATGGCATTCGAAGATGTTGGATCATAGCTATCAGTTTTCGTATCTACTGCCATCCTCTGCATTGACAGTAGCATTTCCCCCTCGCAACAAAAAAGTAGTGCATCTCTTTCTGCGATTCTTTTCAGCCCCTTCTATAAGATTTTAAGTTTTGCCGGGGCTGTCACTTCTTCATCACAACTCAATAACAACACCTTGGCTGTAAGTAAACGCGTCTCTTCAAGTTCACTTCTTTCAGCGAGAGACAGGTTGTGTTTGCACAAATGTTTTTGTAATTGTCATGAACTAACACCCTGCACATTAAAAAATGCATATTTAATCAAAGATACTTGAGGATTGATTCGTAACAGACTGATTTCCCCTACAGTATTAGTTATAAGTATGTGCCAAACTACAAACTTCATGCATCTAGATTTAATATATATTTACTTTTCTGTTCTTAACCAGGTTTAGTAACACATCGCACACACCCATGGCAGGCCTGGCGACAGCAGTCACGTGATCACGTTCACTCACAAATTCCAAGAAAGCAATCGGAACATTTGACGCTGACCATAGACATCTCACGTAAAGAAAGCGCTGTTTCTTACTTTTGCATTCTGAACCCATCGCCTCTTTCCGTAAACCGTTGTGGCAACCCACTGTCACTAGCAATGGCGCCTGCTCGCCTCCTCGCCTCAGTGTTTCTGACATACATATACTGAGATATACTGAAAAAAGGGATCGCATGATATTTCAGATTTTAATCACGTCAACCATACAGACTTGATTGATTGTTTTCATTTTAAATTAAGTAAAGCAGTTTCAAGTCCCCGATGTGCTCTCGCAACTTCCAATCAGTGTCCTCATTGTATATATATTTTGGTCTGGGAATAGATGGGATCCTGTATTTCGTATTCCCTTCAGAATAATTACATCTGAATCTTCTGAAAAGTGATCACTGTGCGAAATATGCACTGGACTTACCTACGTCCTTGAAATTACACAGAAACATAGACTATTTCATATCCTAACTCATGGTGTAAGTTTAATTACATATAATTCAATGGTTTGAAGGAATGATCATTCATAAGTATATTTGCGAACATTCATGTTAGATGGTACTGCTGTTAAAATTTTAAAGGAAGCAAAAATTCAAGGATTGTTTCCCATCCTCACTTTGCTTTTCATCTTCGCATAACACACATAAAGAGCAAATGCCACGGGCTGTTACATCTTACAAGTTCATCACATTTAAAGTATAAAGAGGTGATTAATAAAATACTTATGCACAGAGATCCCAATTTCAGTAGAATTTGAACAAAATCTAGCAAGTACTTTAATAGTGACTTTTGACTGTCGAAGACCAATATTGTAACATTTCTGCACAGAACGGGTCAACTTGCAAGACCGGGCACTGTGTTTGTCATAGATGTTCACACCAGAATTGATTAAACTCAGATGATCTAGTATTTGTACACCTTTGCTATGCAAATAAATTCCAATTTTAATAACATTTCAACAAAATCCAGCAAGTTCCCTAAAACTGACCTTTCACCGTCGAAGACCAAAGGAGAGAATGGGTCAACTGGCTAGCCGGATACTGTCCTTCTCTTGGATTTTCACACCAGAAATGATTCAATTTAGATGGGCTACTGTCTATATAGCTCCATTATGCAGATACATTCCAATTTTACACTATGCAAATAAATTCCAATTTTATTAGAATTTAAACAAAAGCCAGAAACTACCAGGACAGTGACTTCTGACTGTCGAAAATCAACATCTGGCTCCATTTAAAAACTCACGCTGAGTCTATATTATTATTTGAAGAATAGGAGAAAATTGTAAACACATACCGACACGCTCGGTAGAAAACAGCGTCTAACATTTTTAAAAGTTTTCTGGCAGAAGTCTTTTGAAATGTGGTCACATCAGACTAGGTTAAGTCATTGCTGCACCTGAGTGTGGACTCAGGAATGAGGCCGTGTCCAAGACTTTATTGCAAACTTTGTCACTGGTAGCGTCCCGAATATCGCTATTTGTCATAAATTCAAGATATTTATTTCCAATTAATCACTGTCTTAAACCTCATCACTTTCTGAAGTACTCCTCCCAATTAATCCGACAAAAAAATTTCAAGCATTTTCTAAGGTTGCAAATTAGCTTTTGTTAAATATCTAGGAATAAGCTTTTATAGGATTTTAAATGTTTCACAATTATTAAACATGCAATTAAAAGGGGGAACAAGACATCGATCAGTTTTGTCATATGTCAGTGTAGTTTAACTGCATATTTTGGGGTGGGTTTCACACTACATGTGCGGGCTTATACAGTCATGTTCCTATATTACTTACTGTATGATATAAAGTCATCTTCTGCAGGAATTATCACTCAGTTGCTGGTTTTTCGCTGCCTTTAGCAATGTTCCCACAGTGGGTCACCAGAAATGGGAACAATATCAACCATGAAATGTAGTTTCCACAAACCAGTGGTTGATGTAGTGAGTGAGTGAGTGAGTGACTTATCCACTTGTCAAAGGACCTATCTTCTATAAGACTATCTTTGACACCCTGTAGGCAGGAAGTGGCTTAGTATCCACACCAAACAGGAATAACATCAACAATTAATTCTAGCTTCCACAAACCAGTGGCTGAAAGAGAGTATTGTCCTCTTGATACACTTTGTTTTATCTTTGACGCCCTGTCGTCAGATGTGAGATACCAGATGTATTTATGCTTTACAGCAAGTGCTAAAACACACACACCAGGGTGCCTGTTTGGGATTCGACCACACAATGGTGGAAATTTCAACAAAATGGCCGAAAATATCTCTTTACAGATGATTTTGAGACTGTGGATTCAATGCTGTTGAGCATGTGGTGGTGCCATCCAACCTGATGTGGCACAAATATCACATGCATTCATGTATTACAGCAAACAATAACACCCCTTCAATCTTCACATTAAAGTTTCATAAATATATTTCTATTTGTTTTAAACTCGTAATATCAGTTATCTACTCATTCTAAACACTAGTGTGTGAGACTACAACTCTCTAAATTTCCCAGTGCGTTTAAGGTGAGTTGCATATAAGTCACACTGGCATTGTTCTAGCCATACAGCAACGAGATCAAATCTGATTTCACACTCAGTTTAAGTACAAAGGACAGATGAGTTTTATTTTGAAAACACATACTTTCACCACGTTATTGCGAATTATATATAATTCAGAACAGCAAATTCAAAAGCAGTCAATCCGTTGTTCACAGTAGGTAGTTACAATTTGACAGGTCAACTTCTCTCAGGTAGCTCACCATAATATACCAGCTCACTGGGGCTTTCCCAATGAGAACATAATTGCACATTCAAGTAAATACAGTGAAATGCACCCACTAAATTTAAATTTCAGATAGCGTCATCTATTTATTCCTGACTGCTTTCATTTGTCAGAATAAAAAGACGTGTTACCTTTCTACATAAAGTAAAGCCGAGTTGTGTCCCTTTCTGTGAACTTCCGCATACACCTCGCTGTCTTCTTTCGGGAACTTAGTGAAAAGCCGCTTTCTGTGGCCTGGATAATATACATTTCATTTCGAATACCTACCCAGTGTTTGATAGTGTGAGTGAGTGATTTGTTCGGTTAGTAGGGCGTCTGTCTTTAGTATGATTTATGTCTTTTATGCCATGAGGGTGAGTGAGTATGTTTTACGCCGCTTTTAGCAGTATCATGGCGGGGGCACGCAAGAAATGGACTCATTGTACCCATGTGGGGCTCGAACCCGGGTCTTCGGGTGACAAGCGAAAGTTGTAACCACCTGGCTACCACTACCGCCCCAAACGACAAATATCGTCAATCAGGACATTTGATTATCAGTATGGTTGAAAATCTATCGCATGATTCTGTATTAGCGAGGTTCTTACTAAATATACTTCCTTAAAGCAACGCTATTTTTTTTATATGTGTATGCCTCATATGTGTGTCAGAACAGAAACTGACGCTCACATCAACACGCATATACAAGCAGAGTACACGATCATGGATATGTATTTAAACCTTGTACAAAACTTACAGTACATTCCAGTACAGTGTGTAAGTAGGTATCTGACCTTATAATATGACCGCAACGTACAGGTGAAATGTACATCATAATATAAGTAATACGAGTTTCAGTATCGAAGAAAACATTTGAAATTAAAAAAAAAAACCCGGTCGTGAAAGAGAACGATAACCATGTAAAAGACATGTCAGAAAGGTGTGTTTCGTTTCGAGGCGAAATATGTTATATATATATGAACATACACAGTCACCTTGACAACGGATGATCAGCTAAGTCACGAACTGTCGACACAGTTGTGGGGACTTCCAAGATCACACACATGCCTGCAGTGGGGCGATGCATGTTGTTAAAAACAAAAGCGCACGTTTTCATTCTTCCATGGGATCCCAGGCGAGAGTAAGGACTGCCTAGTGTTTAAACAGCTAGTTATGCTGCCAGTGAGTGAGTGAGTGAGTGAGTGAGTGAGTGAGTGAGTGAGTGAGTGAGTGAGTGAGTGAGTGAGCGAGTGAGTGAGTGTTGCTCCTATCTGTAAATGAAACGTGCACAAATCGTCCAGTTCCGAGTGAGTGACTGTTATTGTCAGCTTGGTCAGCCATGTTATGGGCAGTGCATGGCAACAGAACTTTCAGTGTAGTCTTCAGTAGAGTGAGTGAGTGCGTGAGTGCGTGAGTGAGTGCTTTCCCTCGTTATACCTTATACGAACAATCCAGTGGTCAAGTGTGTGAGTGAGTGTTTCTGCCAGAGTCAGCAATGTTATAGGCGATGCTCTGCAACAGAACCTTGTTCAAACAATCAAGTGGTTGATATAATGAGTGAGTGTTTTTCACCTAATCACTAACATTGTGTGTACTGTCAGAGTTTATGGATCAAACCAGGTATCAGTCGCTATCTTTCTTCTCTCGTGTAAACAGCCTCCGTGGTGTAGTGGTTAAAGCGTCCGCTCGGTGATTGAAAGGTCGCGGTATCCATCTCCGGCCGCGTGTTCCCTGCCTGGTGAGCACTACTGTTCCACAATATTCAAGTTAATCTTTCATAGAAACATTCAACATGTGATCTGAACATGGAGGTAAGTACACACAAAATAACACAGTTCTACTTGAATAATGTTACTACATTTCCGTTTCATTTAAAAAGAAATCAGTGCGAACAATTATTCACACGAACAATTCGAGCCAGCTTTGTTAATATTACTTCAGTTTCTGAATCATTTTCCTAACCCCTAATACCGAATCACCTCCCCACTCTACAACATGCACGCACGCACATGCCAACCGATCCTCACCTTAACCATAAACAAACAAATTTATTGTGCGTTTTAGAACTTAAGTATTTCTGCATTTTCTTTACACACAAACATAAGACTAGAGCTTGCCAAATTTCCCAAGCAAGACAGATTAAGGACACATACAGGGTAATGAAAAAGAAATATCACTTACCTTAAGTGTTACTGCCACACATAAATGGCTCGGTTTGAAGCATGGCGGAGTTGTTTGTGTGTTTTCTTCACACCTCTCTGTCGTGTCTTCATTGGAGAACATGACGAAAACTCAGATGTTTTAAAGAACCTATAAAGTAAAGAACGTATACAGACCTTCCATAGTCATATAAAACAATGCACTATAAACAGCAGTATACGAGAACGCGACAACTGATTGCAAACGTATTAAAAGCAAATTGTCAGACACGGCATAGCACATATATATATATATATATATATATATATATATATATATATATATATATATATATATATATATATATATATATAGATATATATATATATAGATAGATAGATAGATAGATAGATACCAGATGTATTCATGCATTACAACATGTGCTGAGACACCCACAACTGGGTTCAAACACAGAATGGATGTGCTCGTACCATCCAAATAGATGTGACACAAATATACAAATATCACATGTATTAATGCATTACAGCAAACACTAACCCCTTCAGTCTTTAAAATGAGACTCTATGTGTCTTCATATTGGTCATGTTCAGGTTTTGCCCTCTCACAGTGCGCGAAATCTGGGGGTAATTCTTGATTCCACCATGTCCATGGACGCCCATATCGTTTCTGTCAGCAAAGCTTGCTACTATAACATTTTCAACATCAGCAGAGAAGGCATCTATCTTGACTTTCAAACCTGCAAAATTTGATGCACTGCCTTGTGACTTGCAACTCACTGTACGCCAACATCGGATGTACGTCATCCAAATCAATTCAGAAACGTCAAAGAAGTCAGAACTCAGCGATCCCATGTATCCCCGTCGTTCCTGCTATGGCGGTATCTCTCTTGTGCTTCAGTCACAATCACCTTCAAACCCATCGCCCTCACTCACGACTGTCTCCACAATAAAAACTTTCCAAACTTTCTCAAAGAACTTATCTTTTACTGACCTCAACGGAATCTCAGATCATCCAGTGACTATCTCTTGACTCAACCCCAATCACTAAATGGACTATTTGAACGCGTCTTCTCTTTCGAGAACCCACAACTCTGGAACTCGCTTCTCCCAAACGTCAGAAATACACCCACTAAAGACGCCTTTAAATCACAGCTTAAAACTTACCTATTTCTACCTGTGTACCAGTAGATCATTATTTTCTGTTTTGTGTACATATGTCCCAGCTCTGTCACTATATTGGCGCCAGTGAGCATCTGTAAGGTGGACATTAGGTGCTTTATAAATGTATTATTATTACTTTAAAGTTAAATGAATGAATTTCCATTTGTTTCAAAATCGCAAAATCGGTGACTTACTTACTCTTAGCACTAGAGGATCAGACTAAAACTCTACATTCCCCGATGCAAGCACGATTACACATTCGGATAAATGCAGTGAAACGCTGAATGTAAGTCTCAGACAGGTTCATTTATGTATTGCTCATTGTTTTTCATTTGTCAAAATAACAAAACACGTCACCACTAAACACAAATGGCTCTCTGTTAAGCTAAGCGGAGTTACGCCCCTTTCTTTGTGCTTTTCTGTCGTCTTTGAGAACTTGGTGAAAAGTCGCTTTCTGCCAACTAGTCAAGATATTTTTCATTTCGAATATCAAACCTGTAGTTGATAGCGTGATTTATTTGATTAACAAGGGTCTGTCGTCACTGTCATTTATGTCTTTTATGCGATGCGAGTGAATGAGTATAGTTTTACGCCGCTTTTAGCAATATTCCAGCAACATCATGGCAGGGGACACCAGAGATGGACTTCACGCAGTGTACCCATGTGGGGAATCGAACCCGGGTCTTGTGTGCCACGAGCGAACGCTTTAACCACTTTGCTACCCCACGGCCCCAATGTAACTTTTACACCAAGGAGTAACAATTTCACGATCCCCTGCAATTAAATGTACCTTGTGACAAACCACTGGTTAATGAGTGTTCACTCATTAAGGGTTCTATCTTCTGTACGGTTTGTATTTCTCCATAGCACCTGGTGTCAGTAAGTGACCTAGAATCTATATCACAGTGTAATAATATAGGTAATACAATCTAGCTTCGACACACCAGTGGTTCATATTGTCGGCAAATAAGTGACTTGTTCACTTCTTGACATGCTCATCTATATTTGCTCAGGTATATATTGTATTTATGATACCCTGATGTTAATAAGTGGCCTCGAATCTCCCCCAAAATGCACTTGTATTCATCATTAAATCTAGCTTCAACAAACCAGTGGTTGAGTTAGTGAGTGAGTGAGTTAAACACTTATTACGAATTTGACTTTAGTAAGGTTTATGTGTCATCTGTGATCCCCTGTTCTCAATAACAGGCCTTCTACCTCCCGGAAGTACAATAATATCGGTAATTAAATCTAGCTTCAACAAACCAGTGGTTGAGTTAGTGAGTGAGTGAGTGAGTGAGTGAGTGAGTGAGTGAGTAGTACATTCATTAATGATTCTCACTGTATGATAAAAGTCCCTGCTGAAGTTGTTAAAAGGTGAAATGTTGTTGATGAAATGTTTAAACATTTCTCATGAGTTTCTAATATTGGCGTAGTCCTCAAAACGTGGGAAGAGGGTATATAATTGCCGCAATAGCTAAGCCTGTGAGTTATGAAGTAAAGTATCATTTCGACATAAGTGAATACTTGTCGCCGTATTTATTTAATGTAATATGTAACTAGGTAATTAGGTGTTTTCCATTTATAATAGTTCTCACTACACACATACACTCTTTAAAGAAATATCCACATATGAGTGTAAACGCATCAAAGCATTATTTCATACTCCTATTCAGACAGACAGATAGATAGATAGATAGATAGATAGATAGATAGATAGATAGATAGATAGATTTGAAGAACCATTTATAAAGTCTGTCTGACCAGTATGTGCAGGTTGTTCAATATGCGCAAAGCATTTCTTTGGTGTGTGAATCATATATTAGACATCGATAAGTGTAATGTGTTGGGTATTGGTTTAAGCTTTCGTTCATGAAGACCGTCTCTTCTTTCCTCTGTCCACTCGATTTCACCGTTACTTCTTCAGAAATAACTACACGGCATATGTTTTCAAACTCTGTGCACTGCATTATACAAACCTGAATTCACAAAGCAGTGTAAGGAGCTATGACATATTCGTTGACACAGACGAAGACTGCGGATAAACGAGTTTCACTTCAGTGACAGAAACTCGGTATGGAGAAGACTGTTAAAGTACAAAATTTTCCCGAAGCACACCTCCAGCCAGGTTACAACTATATAATTATTATCAAGTAGTATTGTACCACTGTTTGAACCATTGGGGCAATTGTGTAAACAGCCTGTAAATTGGCTGTCACCACTGTGTCTGGACCTTGTATATACATAAAATAGTAATAACATCACATTCAGTCAGTGGCCTTCTATCAACATCAAGGAATAACAATATCATCATCTTCTGCAATAAAATCTTGCTTTGACAAACCTGTGGTTGATAGTGTGAAAGAGATGTCAGTTGTTAGGGGTTTTATCTTCATTTAGGTTGATGTTCATTCATGATACGCCCTGTCAGGATGTGGATTTGTACTTCTATCAAAGTGTAATAATGTAAGCAGTGCAATCTAGTTTCGCCAAGCCAGTGGCTTATAGGGCGAGTTAGTAACTAACATCGGTAATTAAATCAGCATTTGACAAACCAAATATCAGTCGTTAGTAGAACGAGCTTCTGCAAACCAGTGGTTGATAGTGTGACTGACCTTGTATAATCTAGTGGCTGATAGTGTGACAGACATTCCACAAATCAGTCGTTAATAGACAGAGCTTCTGCAAACCAGTCGTTAATAGTGTGACTGAGCTTGTATAATCTAGTGGCTCACAGAGTGACAGACTTTCCACAAATCAGTCGTTAATAGAATGAGCTTCTACAAACCAGTGGTTGATAGTTTGACTGAGCCTGTATAATCTAGTGGCTGATAGTGTGCTAGACATACCACAAATCAGTCGTTAATATATTGAGTTTCTACAAATCAGTGGCTGATAGTGTCACTGAGCTTGTATAATCTATTGTTTGATAGTGTGACAGACCTTCTTTCTACAGACAAACCTGTTTAATAGAAACAGTGAACTACAAACCAGTGGTTGATGGTGTCACTGAGCTTGTATAATCTAGTGGCTGATAGTGTGCTAGACATTCCACAAATCAGTCGTTAATAGAATGAGCTTCTACAAATCACTGGCTGATAGTGTGACTGAGATTGTATAATCTAGTGGCTGATAGTGTGACAGTCGTTAATAGAATGAGCTTCTGCAAACCAGTGGTTGATAGTGTGACTGAGCTTGATAGTGTGCTAGACATTCCACAAATCAGTCGTTAATAGAATGAGCTTCTACAAATCACTGGCTGATAGTGTGACTGAGATTGTATAATCTAGTGGCTGATAGTGTGACAGTCGTTAATAGAATGAGCTTCTGCAAACCAGTGGTTGATAGTGTGACTGAGCTTGTATAATCTAGTGGCTGATAGTGTAACAGACCTTCCTTCTACAGACAAACCTGTTTCACAGAAATACTGAACTACAAATCAGTGTCTCATTGTTTGATTGAGCTTGTATAAGCTAGTGGCTGATAGTGTGACAGACATATTAGACATATTAGAGCAGAACAGCGCTTATGACTCTCAAGTTCAGACATATCTAAACAGTAAGACGTCCACCCGGGAAGTGCCCCGAACTTAAACCATAGGGAACATTTTCTTTGAATGGCATTTTTAGAAGTTGGATTCGCTTAGTTATGTTCTGGTACAATTAAAGACATATCTTAACACTCACCCTTATCAAATGAGGAATATAGATATTCCAGTCATATGATTTGACTAGAATGAAATTTAAGAGAGGATACGGGAGGAAGTCTGTCCCACATTTATACTCACTGAGGTATTTCAGCCATTTCCATTGAAGTACAATGTACATGCAGTTGATGCAAAATTGTCCAAGTGGCTGGGCCATTTTACATGATCACGTTCCCTCACAAATTCCAAGAAAGCAATCGGAACATTTGATGTTGTTCACAGATACCTCATGGTATGATAGCGCTTTTTATTGTTTCCGCATTCTGAACCAATCGCCCCTTTCCGTTACATGAAAAACTTGTTGATTGTGGTAATCAGCTTCTGTCACAGAAGGTAATCACCTCAAGGTAATCACCTATACATATCTGAACCCGTAAAAATATCACAATTTTAGTAAACACCTACACCCTGCATAGGTTGCAACACATTTACTCGGGGTATATACCCCTTGGCTACTAAAGGGGTACCCACATACCCTGGTTCCATAATCTGCATTCCTTAACCGTCAAAAGTGAAACATCCTTACCTTATATCATCAACTCTCAGATTCTATACAGGTGCCACAGGTTCACCCTAGTTCCTGAACTAACATACTGAAGGGGTGCCTTATGTAGACCATCCACCCCATGAGGACACTTCAAACTGTTGTCACCATATACCCTATGTAGACCATCCACCCTTCTGAGACCATGCAACCTGTTGTGACCACATATCCTATATAGACCGTTTACCCGGTAGAGACCATTCACCCCATGTAGACCATCCACAAAAACATGGTTTTGAGTGCACCATCTTTTCTGTATACAATTAAGTCAAACCTGCACATCAAACTGGTATATTCTAGTTTAGAACTTACATAATCAGGTGTGGACCAGACAATCAAGTGATTGATATGAAAGAGTGCACCTTGTGCAACTTGTGTCCTTGTTGTGTCCGACCGGGAAATGTGACAAGTGTGGAAAGGAAACCCCTTCAGTGACAGTGCATGGGTCATTTTATAAACTGATGGAGCCACACTGAGAGATTATATGAACAGTAAAACTCGAGGTGTTTATATATGGAAGCAGAATCACCGTCCACAAATGATGTTCGTCATACATATGACACATTGCAGCTACTGCATCCTATGTCTTCTATTCAGTCTCTCTTCAAGGTTCTGTTCTGAAGTTAAACAGAAAAAGTATGAAACAAGCAACCGTTTCCTGTGATAAAACAAGCAAAGTCTATTACTTTTGTATAGCTGACCCGAAACATCCAACATTATATGAAGCTGTTAAAAACATTATAAATGGAGAAGGCCCCTCCATGTCTAAAATCCCATCAATTGTCAATACCAATATGCCTATCAACAATGATCATGTTTTCTTGTTAGAACAATGAGCTGGTCCAGTAATAGTTTAGACCAGCACTCGGAGAATTGCATGCTGGCAGCTCATCGAGGGAGCAAACTCTTCAACGTGAGTTTTGAAATTATCTCCCCTTTGTCTACTGGCGAGACACAACAGACAGCAACATAAGTCATTTTAAGGAATGAATGGTGAATCTGTGAGCCATCTGTCTGTATGTGTGTTTGTCAGTGAGCAGTACACCTGAGACATGACGGCAGCACCTTATTGTATTACAGGAGTAACCCATCTGCTGAGACAGACCAGGCTGCAGTGCATGTTTGATACAACATACTTCTTAGATAACTGTAGTGCACTAGGACACCAGGTGTTCCTGGACACCCTAACAAACTGATGGAGGAACAAGCAGTCAAGATGTAACAATTTTGCTACCATGTTGTAAGAAGAGACAAGTTCTCTAAGTTTTGAGAGTAAAATGTTATTTATGCACATTGATGCAAATGTCAGACTGCTAATACATGAAAGCCTGAATGGAACAACTGTTGCTCATTTATTTCTGCACGTTGTATATACAAATGGAAACACCCAGCTTTTTGTAAACAGTACCAATGTTACCATTAACTAGAACAAATTAACTTATCCAAAACTCGAGTAAGCGAACTATCTGGATGCATTGAACCTGGCATACAGAAAAATGAATAATTTAACCCAAAGTAAAGAAAAAATGAAAAATTGTAGTTTACTCAGAGAAGCAAACATGGAAAAGTAATGGATTCATTTTGTATTTCTGATAACTACAGCTGTATCATGTTTCAGGTGTAGTTGGTTTAGGATTCTGGCACTCAGTATTCAACAGATGACAAAAATATTCATTATCCAGAGATTACCACCACCTTGATTGCTAGCAGCAACCCTCAACTGTTTTTAAGATTTTAAGTTTTCCCGGGGCTGTCACTTCTCCCGAACTCAATAACAACAACTTGGCTAAACACGCCAATTCGAATTTATTTCCTTGAGCAACAGACTGGTTGTGTTTGCACAAATATTTTTGTAATTGTCATGAACCAACGGCGTGTACTTTCAAAAATACATATCTAATCAAGTATAATTGAGGACTGATTCGAAGCGGAATGTTTTATTCTACAGTATTGCTTATAAATATTGGCCAAACTACATACTTCATGATTGTAGATTTACTATATATTTACTTTTCCGTTCCTAACCAGCTTTTGTAACACATCGCACACACACATAGCAGTCCTGGCAATGGCAGTCACGTGATCACGTTCTCACACAAATTCCAAGAAAGCAATCGGAACATTTGATGCTGGCCATAGAAATCTCATGTACAGATTGCCCTTTTATTGTTTTTGCATTCTGAACCAATCGTCCCTTTCCGTAAACTGTTGCGGCAACACACTGTCACAAACAGTGCTGCCTGCTCGGCTCCTCGGCTCCTCGCCTCCTCGCCTCAGAGTTTCTGACATACATATACTGAGAGAAAAAAATAAGGCATAGCATAAAATTTCAGATTTTACTCAAATTTTACGCAAATTAAATGTCCACGCACGTCATAATGCCACTTTTCTAAATGTTACCTTTGTTTACAGACTCTCATTTACTTGTCAACAAGTAATCCATGTTGCTGTTTCTTGCGCCAGTTTGGGCCAGGGCACAGACTAACCTCGTTGTACCAGCAGCACGTGTGTATTGCCAAAAATTCACTTTATATGCATATGCACAGGTCAATTTTGATTTTGAACGAATGAGGGGCAGTGTGATGGGCATTTTACCCATTTATCCACGAAACTATCCAAATCAGTATTGTGATTTATACCGTTATAATATGCTAACTATGGACTAGCAGCTAAATGTCTTTGAGTGGACTGACCGAGAATCTGTGCCTCTTTTAATGTATAGCCGATCAGTGCACCATGATATAGCTGTGGCTGCATGAATAGTTTTTATAATTAATGATATAAATAAATATACTGAATATGGTCTGAAGACAATGACCTGGCAAGAATACAATACGAGTGTATGGGTTTATTAATAATGAAGATTTTTATGGATATCAACTTCTTAAAATGTGAACACAACGTTTCGGAGTTAATGCTTACTCCTTCGCCAGGTGAAGGGTGAAGGAGTAAGCATTAACTCCGAAACGTTGTGTTCTCATTTTAAGAAGTTGATATCCATAAAAATCTTCATTCTTATATTTCACTTCTAAATGCCCTTCAAAGACTTGATATGTGTTTATTGTTTAACGCCAAACTTAGTAACATTCCAACTATTTGAAACTAAATGTAAATACTCTACAATCCGTTTGACTCAAAAACAGGTGCTGAATTGCAATCCGACATTAAAACTAGTCAACATATAATACTCAAAGAAACGCTGACCATAATCAGTGACCAACTCAGTGAGTTTTTTGCAGAATTTATGTCCTAAAAGTTAAAAAAGTTGTTCAACGAACTACCATTAACATACTGACTCTATATTTATGTGGAAGGGATGCAAAAAAAGGAATATCTAGAGAGCAGGATAAATCTTTTCTGACATAATAACATTCAATAATGTTATTTCATCAAAGTCAAGTTACCTCTCGCTGACTTTGCCTATCTGGGAAGGTCTGAGTGCTGTGGGCCTTATATTTTGTACAAACAATCGACATTGATTAAGATAACAAATATCATTAATCAGAACACTTGATAATAAGGATGTTTGAAAGGACAACGCATGAGTCTGTATTAGTGTTTTGTTCCTAAATACACTTCCTTTAAGCAACGCCATTCATATGTGTGCGGTACATATGTGTATCAGAACAGTCAGAAACTAATACTCAGATAAATACACACATTGATTAATATGTACCTGAAGCAGCTGGGCTACACAATCATGGATATCTATTTTAAACCGTGAACAAAACTAGGTACATAGCCATACAGTGTATGAGCAGGGATTGCAAAGGAATCAACCGACCTTCTCATAAGTGGACTCCCCACGTATATGTAGGGTATACGTCATAATATTATTTATACGAGTTTTAGTATCGAAAACAAAATGCAAATTTCAAAATAGCCCGTCAGTGAAAGAGAAAAATAACCTTGTGAAAGACATGTGAGAAACGTGTGATTCGTTTTGAGGTGAAAGATATTATATCTATATGAGCATACACTGTCACCCAGACAGCGCACGCACAAGCCCAACTGTCGACATACTCTGTAACAGAATCTTCAGTCCAGTCTTCAATAGAGCGAGCGAGTGAGTGAGTGAGTGAGTGGGCGTTTTCCAGCCTTATGCCTATTGGAGGAATTAAGTTCAGAAGCAAAAGCATTAAAATGTTTGTTTCCAGGCGTTTATGGGCCGTTCATGTTGATCCCTTGAGGTAGAACAATAAGCTAGCACTTTTACTACCGTGATTTTGACAGGTGGCAAACTTTAGACTGGAAATAATCAACTCACACATCACGCTCCAGTTTACGTGAAGAACATGGTTTTAAACACGTATCACCCCTTAAGACCCTCGCATTACACAGTAAATAATACGTATGTTTCCCACTTACCAGCAGTTACAGCCTCTTTGGGGAAAATGTCTCACCACTGAAATATCAGTCAAACACGAGTTTGTATGGAAAGGCCTTGTTTACACATTGGTCAGTGCAACAAAAACATAGATAACGTACACAGTAGCTTAGTTTGATAGCCATGAAAGCCCAGGTTGGAATATTGATGTTCAGGAACCCATTCGTGTCGGAGGAGCGACTAACGGCATCCGGTGGCAAGACTCCCTGACTTTGCTCCCAGTTGCGCAGATCCATGCTCAGACTGTTGATCACTGCTCATTTTCTGATCCAGACTCAATTATACAAACCGCCACCATATAGCTTGAACATTGCTGAGTGTGACGTAAAACAAAACTCACTCACTCACTCACTAGAGTTTCAAATTGCTAGACTTGATATCACCTCACTGTGGCCTCCTCGCCTTTTTTTCAAGTATGGCGATGGTCACGTTACTTGGTAGCTCGAGCGTTCAACTATTTTTCAACATCTGGCTCCATTGAAAAAAATCACTCTGAATCTATATTATTATTTGAAGAATAGGAGAAAAAATAGTTCTTCAACGCCAAATTGTACGACACACACTGACACGCTCGGTAGAAAACAACGCCTAACAATCACAATTTTTGTGGCAGATGTCTTTTGAAATGTGGTCACATCAGGTTATGCTTAGTCATTGCTGAGCCTGAGTGAGGGCTCATTTGAATAGTCAGACGCAGAAATGAGGCCGTGTCCAAGACTTTATTGTAAGGTTGGTCTCTCTTAGCGTCCCAAATGTCGATATTTGTCGTTAATTCAACATATTTATTTACAATTAATCACTGTTTCAAACCTCATCACTTTCTTAAGTACCCCTCCCAATTCATGCGATAAAAATACCGGTTTTCAAACATTCTCTGAGGTTGCACATTAGTTTTTGTTAAATACCTAGGAAAAAGCTTTTGTAGGATTTTAAATGTTTCACAACTGTTAGACATGTAATTAAAAGATCATTAAGGCGTTCCATAAATGCCAGGTGAGTACACTTCTAATTTAATTAGGTCATGTTTGAAAATAACACTATGTACACGTGTCAAGTCTTACAAATATAGTGTGCATGTCTCACAACTTCTGAACACGTTAAAATACAGAATAATTTGTGTTTTAAATGTTTGTGTGGATGCAAGACACAAAAATCCTCAACTCGCACCAAAAGTTTGTTCTATAGTCACAGTCATCATTTCTTTCCTTTGCCTTGGTGAGGTTCAGAAAACTACAAAGCAAAAATAAAGACTTGCTAAGTAAATGATTCCTAACATCACTTCATGAAAATTCTAAGTAAATTACTTCAACCTTTACAATTACAAAATATATCAATAAAATGTACAATTAACAAACCCTTCAAACATTATCTCCATATTATGCATTGAAATGTCTTATAATAACAAACAATGCCCACTACCACATCTTGGTACAACATGGAGGCAGTGACAAGCCATGTGCTTTGAGGAGCAACACTAACAATCAAGGGAAGTAATCTGTTTTTACAATCATAATACTTTTAGGAAAACTAATAACAGTTATAGCCTAGCTAGACTTTCTGAACCTCATCTGAACTAAATTCTACATTGAAAATTACCACACTATTTTAATACTTTGTACTTTGCAACATTAAAAGTATAACCTTTTGACAACGATTATCTTTAATGTATGAAATTTTACATTAATAGAAGAAAAAATGTTTTCTGCATCAACAGTTTGGAATATTTACCTCACTTTTTCATCGACAATTGCATGAACAAAAACATGTCCTGAACGAGTGAGCAGCTTTTTTTTCACCAAGTTTAATTATTGTCAAACAAAGTTCTTCGCAATTAATGACTGCATTGTATGGAGGCTTATGTAATTGACAGAGGTAAAAGAGATCGATCAGTTTTCTTCATATTTCAGTGCAGTTTAACTGCATATTTTGGGGTGAGTTTCACACTACACACTACATGGGGACGCCAGAAATGGACTCATTGTGCCCATGTGGGGACTCGAACCCGGTTCTTCGGCTTGACGAGCGAACGCTTTAACCACCAGGCTACCCCTACCGCTCCAGATGACAAAGATCGTTAATCAGGACTCTTGATTATCAGTACGGTTGAAAATTCATGTATTAGCGAGGTTCTTACTGAATATACTTCCTTACAGCAACGCTGTTCATGTGTGTATGTCACATGTGTGTTAGAACAGAAACTGATGCTCACATCAACACACATGTACAAGCACCTGGTGTACATGATTAGGTATTTTAAACGTTGTACAAAACTTACAGTACATTCCAGTACAGTGTGTAAGTAGGTATCTGACCTTCTGATAAGATCACCCCCACGTACATGTGGAATATACATAATAGTATAATTAATACGAGTTTCAATATTGAAGAAAACAGTTAAAATTTCAAAAAGACCCGTTCGTGAAAGAGAACGATAACCATGTAAAAGACATGTCAGAAAGGTGTGTTTCGTTTTGAGGTGAAATATTCTGAATATTCTGGTGTTATTCATGTGTTTGTATGGCAGCACATGATCAGATGATAGCATAAATCGCTTGCCGGCTGGCCGTAGTAAGTACATTTCATGTTGGTCTTGTAGTTTCAAGCTTGTATGAGTTATTATGTCCTGCAGTAAATTAAAATGTTGCATTATCCTTAATAAGCTGTGGTTCTTTTGTTGTATTTTTAAATGAGTTCTGGGAGAGTTTGGGCAGGGCCAACAGCTTCTAAAATCTGTAGGTCCCCGCAGTTGACGGTCAGTTTTTGTTTTATTTTAAATAGTGTCGCTTCCTTTTCTCACAGTGGATTCGGGGTTCTGTCTATATGGGTCGTCAGGGGGATATACATTGCGAAAGTAATATTCACACGAACAATTTCAGCCAGCTTTGTTAATGCTACTGTAGTTTCTGTATCATTACCCTAACCCCTAATACCGATCTCCGCTACACACATAAGACTTGGGCTTACAGAATTCCCCAAGCACGACAGATTAATGACACATACAGGGTAATCAAAAAGAAACATCACTTACTCTAAAGGTTACCGCCACACACAAATGGCTCAGTATGAAGCATGGCGGAGTTATACCCCTTTGTTTGTGCGTGTTTTACACATCTGTCGTGTTTTCAGTGGAGAACATTATGAAAACTCAGGGGTTTGTTTTGTTTTTTCGTTTCATTTCGAAATGATAAAAGTGACTTTGATCTTATGGAGTACGGGACATAAAGTGGAATATTCAGTCAAAATATCATCGGCAAATCTAGATAAACGAAAACTACATCTATGGATTATTGATTGTAAATCTAGCAGGTAAATTATGCCCCCCCCCTCCCCCCCCACTCCCCGCCGAAATCTGGCAGTAATTCTTGATTCCACATGTCCATGGACGCCCATATTGTTTCTGTCACCAAAGCTTGCTACTACAGCATTTTCAAAGCAGCAGAGTATGCCACGATCTTGACATTCATACGTGCAAAACGTTGAGGCATTGCTTAGGAACTTCAAAACTTGACTATTCAGAAACTTCAAAGAAGTCATTACTCATCGACCCGGTGTATCTCCGATTGTTCCCGCAATGACCGTATCTCTCCTGTGCTTCAGTCATTTCACTGGCTTCAAACCCCACCTTCAAACTCCAGAATCACCTTCAAACTCCTCGACCACACTCACCACTGTCTCTACAATAAAAAACTTTCCATCCTATCTCAAAGAACTTATCTCACCTCACACACACACACACCGCTGCTGAATCTCAGATCCTCCACTGATTCTCTCTTGCCTCAACCCAAATCACTAACCGACTTTCGAACGCGCCTTCTCTTTCGACAACACACAACTCTGAAATTCGCCTCACCCAAACCTCAGAAATACACCCACTGAAGACGCCTTTAAATCACAGCCTAAGACTTACCTATTTTTCTCTGTGTGCCAGTAACTAATCATTCTCTGTTTTATGCAAATAAATTCCAGTTTTATCACCGTAATAGCGCTGCTGAGCATCTGTAAGGTGGACATTTTTCGCTTTACAAATGTGTTGTTATTATTACTTTAAATTAAATACATACATTTCGATTTGTTTAAAAGTGGTAATATCGGCTATTTCCTTATTCTTGGCACTAAAGCTAGAAGATTAGAACTTTCTAGATTTCCCAATGCAAGCACAATTACACATTCAAGTGAATACAGTGAAATGCAACCACTGAATGTACGTGTCAGACAGGGTTAATCATTTAATTTGCGACTTTTTTTCATTTGTCAGAATAACATAATGTGTTACCGCCCCACACATATGGCTCTGTGTTAAGCCAAACGGAGTTACGCCCCTTACTTTGTGCTTCTCTATCGCCATTAGTGACCAAGTATCTATCGACAAACCAGTGGCTGATAGTGCAAGCCAGTAAGTCATTTGATCACTTACTACAGGCTCTATATTTGGTGAGGTTTATAATTTATCTATGACACCTGTTGTCAATAAGTGATCTTGTATGCCCCTCAGACTGCACCAGTAGCTGTAATTAAACCTAGCTTAGACAAAGCAGTCGTTGATAGTGTGAGTGAGTGAGTGAGTGAGTGAGTGAGGGAGAGACACTTTTTAAGAATTCTCCCTTGAGTAAGGTTTATATTCTATCTGTCACACTCTGCTCTCACTGAAACGCCCTCCATCTCCCGCAAAGTACAATAATATCGGTAATTAAATCTTGCTTCGACAAACCAGCGGTTGATAGTGTGAGTGAGTGAGTGAGGGAGAGACACTTTTTAAGAATTCTCACTTGAGTAAGGTTTATATTCTATCTGTCACACTCTGCTCTCACTGAAACGCCCTCCATCTCCCGCAAAGTGCAATAATATCGGTAATTAAACCTAGCTTAGACAAAGCAGTCGTTGATAGAGTGAGTGGGTGAGTGAGTGAGGGAGGGAGGGAGAGACACTTTTTAAGAAGAGTCCCTGCTGAAAATTAAAAAAAAACAAACTAATATGTTCTTCATTAAATGCAGAAATATTTCTCATGCTGTGCTACTAATGGCGTAGTCCTCAAATCGTGGAAAGATGGCGTAATTGCCGCAATACCAAAGTCTTTGAGTTATGAAGTTAGGCACTGAAATTTGGCAAACATGATTACTTGTCACCGTATTTATTTGCTGTAATATGTATTTAGGTAATTAGTTGCTTTTCAATTACCGTAGTTCCTGATACACACATACACTCTTTAAAGAAATATCCTCATATCAGTGTAAACGCATCAAGCATTATTCCATATTCATGAGTAGGCATAACAATGTACTACAAATAGCAATGACAGTCGACCGACAGACAGACAGATACATGGACTTGAACAACCATCCATAAAGTCTGTCTGACCAGCATGTGCAGATTGTTCAGAGCAATATGGTCAGTGAGTCATACATCAGACATCGATAAGTGTAATGTGTGGAGGATTGGTTGAAGTTGTCGCCCATGAAGACCATTTCTTCTTTCCTCAGTCCGTTCGTAATCACTGTTACTTCCTCAGAAATAACTATCAAAAACCATGGCAGACCTTGTCAAACTCTGTGCACTGCATTTTATCAACCTGAATTCATATAGTAATGTAAGGAGCTATAACATATTCATTGACACAGATGGAAAGTGCGGATTAACGAGTTTCACAGCAGCGAGAGAAACTCGGTATGGAGAAGACTGTCAAAGTGCAAAATTTTCACGAAGCAGGTTACAGTTATGCGATAGATTTAACTGTAATCAAGTAGTTTTTGTACCACCGCTTGAATCATTGGAACAGCAGCCTGTAACCGTTTGGAAGATCAAGACATACATTTTGTATAGGAATTGACAGGTTGACGCTCTTGGCTCTCGCTACTGCATCTGTACCTTGTATGCATAAAATAGTTATAACATCACATTCATTCAATACGTGTCCCTCTATCAGCATCAAGGAGTGACAATATCATCATCCTCTGTAATAAAATCTTGCTTCGGCAAACCTGTGATTGACATTGTGGGTCGGCGAATGAGTTGTTGATTAGGGATTCCAGATTTTAATAGTGACAGCATGAAAGCTAATTACAACTGTACTAGAGACTTGTGCAAGTCTAATCTCTCGTTTAGGCGAAACAAATACAAGGCTATACGTGGCTAAATTATGTCCCCCTTGAAGAAGATTAAAATCATTTTGTTATTGTTTCTCTGTGTAAATATTTCTCGTTATGTTCTGCTAATGGTCAAGTCCCCATATCGTGGATATATGGTATAAGGGTCGCGTTACCAAAGTCTGTGAGTTATGAAGTTATGAAGGTAGGCATTATTTTGCCATAAATTGGTATTTAAAAACTGTAAACAATAATGCCGGAGTTTAATTTCTTTTCAGTTGCATTGTTCCGACAAGTAAAGAACGTATAAAAACCTTCCATAGTCATGTAAAACAAACTACAAACAACAGTGTACGAGAACTGATTGTAAATGTATACCAGTGTTTAATTCTTCTCAGTTACACTACTTCTCCGAGTAGCACAAACATTAATGAACGCATAAAAGCCTTCCATATTCATATTAAACAATGCACTATAAACAACAGTGTACGAGAACGCGACAACTCATTGCAAACGTGTTAAAAACAAAATGTGAGACATGGCTGTGTAGACAGATAGATACCATACAGATGTATTCATGCATCACGGCATGTGCATGTGCGGGAAATCTGGGAGTAATTCTTGATTCCACAATGTAAATCTCAGACAGGGTCATTTATGTATTGCCCATTGTTTTTCATTTTTCAAAATAACAAAACACGTCACTACTCAACAGAAACGGCTCTGTGTTAAGCTAAGCGGAGTTACGCCCCTTTCTTTGTGCTTCTCTGTCGTCTTTGAGAACTTAGGTGAAAACTCGCTTTCTGCCACCTATTCAAGATCTTTTTCCTTTCGAATACCAAAGCTGTGTTTGGCAGTGTGAGTGATAGAGTGAGTGATTTATTTGTTGAACATGAGGTCTGTCTACAGTATTACTTATATCTTTTATGCGATGCAGGTGAGTGAGTATGGTTTTACACAGCTTTTAGCAATAGTCCAGCAATATCACGGCAGGGGACACCAGAGATGGACTTCACACATTGTACCCATGTGGGGAATCGAACCCGGGTCTTGTGCACCACGAGCAAACGCTTTAACCATTTGGCTACCCTACCGCCCCAATTCAAGCGATGCCCTGTGGCCAGTGAGTAACCTTTTATCTACACCAAGGAGTAACCATTTCACGATCCCTTGCAATTAAATCTAGCTTTTGACAAACCAGCGGTTAATGAGTGTCCACTCATTAAGGGTTCTATCTTCTGCACGGTTTGTATTTCTCCATAGCAACCTGTGTCAGTTAGTGACCTAGAACCTATATCACAGCATAATGCTATGGGTAATACAATCTAGCTTCGACAAACCAGTGGTTGATAGTGTCAGCGAGTAAGTGACTTGTTCACTTCTTGACATGCTCATCTATATTTGGTCCGCTTTATGTTTTATCTGTGATATCCCGAAGTTAATAAGTAGCCTCTAATCTCCCCAAAACTGCACTTGTATTCGTCATTAAATCTAGCTTCGACAAACCAGTGGTTGATAGAGTAAGCGAGTGAGTAAGAATTTGACTTTAGTAAGGTTTATGTGTCATCTGTGATGCCCTGGCCTTTTTTAGGTTTTTCTATTAATGGCGTAGTCCTCTAATCGCGGGAAGATGGTATATAATTGCCGCAATACCTAAGTCTGTGAATTATGAAGTAAGGTATCATTTCAACATAAATGAATACTTGCAGCCGTTTTTATTTAGTGTAATATGTAAATAGGATATTAGTTTATTTTCAATTACAATAGTTCGCTTTACACACATGCAGTATTTAAAAAGATTATATCCACATATCAGTGTAAACGCATCAAGCATTTAGTTCCATATTCATGTGCAAGCATAACAGTGACAACAGATAGATAGATAGATAGATAGATAGATGGATAGATAGATAGATAGATAGATAGATAGATAGATAGATTTATTTGAAGAATCATTTATAAAGTCTGTCTGACCAGTATGTGCAGGTTGTTCAGGACAATATGCGCAAAGCATTTCATTGGTGTGTGAATCATACATTAGACAGCGATGAGTGTAATGTGTGGGGTAATGGGTTAAGCTGTCGTCCATGAAGACCGTCCGCTGTCCGTCAGATTTCACTGTTACTTCTTCAGAAATAACTGTATATAAACATGGCATATGTTGTCAAACTCTGTGCACTGCATTATTCAAACCTGAATCCACGTATCAATGTAAGGAGCTATAAGATATTCATTGACACAGATGAAGAGTGCGGATAAACGAGATGACAGTGCAAAATATTCCCGAAGCACACCTCCTGTCAGGTTACAGCTAAGTAATTATGATCAAGTAGTTTTTGTACCACTGGTTGAACCACTGGAACAAATGCATAAACAGCCGGTAAATTGGCTGTCACCTCTGTGTCTGGACCTTGTATATACATATAATAGTAACAACATCACATTCAGTAAGTGGCCTTTTATCAACATCAAGGAGTAACAATATCATCATCTTCTGCAATAAAATCTTGCTTTAACAAACCTGTGGTTGATAGTGTGAAAGATATGTCAGTTATTAAGGGTTTTATCTTCATTTAGGTTGATGTTCATTCATGAAACGCCGTGTCAGTAAGTGGACTTGTACTTTTATCAAAGTGTAATAATTTAGGTAATGCAATCTAGTTCACCAAGTCAGTGGCTGATAGGGTGAGTTAGTGACTTGTTCACTCATTACAGATTCTATATTTAGTAATGTTTATGTGTTTTCCTTGATGTGTTTTTGGCAGTATGTGGCCTTGTATCTCCCTCAAACTGCACTAACATCGGTAATTAAATCTGCATTTGACAAACCAGTGGTTGATAGTGTGAGTCAGTGAATAGTTCCTTTAATAAGAGGTTTGCCTTAGATTTATGTCTAAGCGATGCTATTAGATGATAGGCTGAGAGTCTAATATCATCGAACACCAGAATGCAGACACAGTTCAGTGACTTCTGGTAGAAGAGATAGATGCATTCACCATGTAAAGAATTGTTCACTGAAACCTCTTTTAAATGTGAATTAACAGTCATTTTTATCCAGATTTTCTATTCTATCCTTGAAGAGTGCATACTTAAGTAGAACCCATGTCTGCCTTTTCCCTCAGAAGATACAATAGCAATTAGTACTATACTTTCAGTAAACCATAACGACTTTCCAAAACATGTAAATGCGGTTTCAGCTTAACTATTTAATGATCACAGCATCCCATGTCAATGCTAATACAGTTTGTGTGGAAACTGTCCACATGGTAGAGCTGCTTCGTTTTTGTTGAGAGAAGCGTTGATAAAATGTGTTCAAAGCATCCTTAATTGTCGGCATGCAGACTCGGAAATGAGCGGAAACACAACAAGCCATTTCCCGCTGTGTTCGAAATTCGCGTGGTTAATGAAAATACTGAACCACAAATCAGTCGTTAATAGAATGAGCCACTACAAACCAGTGGTTGATTGTATGAGTGAGCTCGACAAAGCAGTGTTTGATAGTGTGATTGAACTTGTATAATCTAGTGGCTGATAGTGTGACAGGCCTTCCACAATCAGTCGTTAATAGAATGAGCTTCTACAGACCAGTGTTTGATAGTGTGACTGAGCTTGTATAATCTAGTGGCTGATAGTGAGACAGACCTTCCACAAATCAGTTGATAGAACGAATGAGCTTTTACAAACCAGTGGTTGATAATGTGAGTGAGCTTGTATAAACCAGTGGTTGATAGTGACTGAGATACGTTAAACAGTGGTTGATGCAATGACTGAACTTTACCAAACCATGCTATGTTGATAGGCAACGGATAATCCAACCACAAAGACCCTTAGCTATTATCATTCTGAAAACATGGACATATTCTTGAATGTGAAATATATACTTTTCATATTATTATGTTATTTCGACTGGTACTGGCTGACAAGTCATATCTGTGTGAGTGTAACGTTGGAACAAGTTGTTGTACAGTGATTGTTAGATTGTAAACATGTATTAATGGAAGAGGTGAATAAACCTCGTAGCGCACTGGCTTGGAAGGCTGAATGGCCAGTTTGCTACCAGTGACGTCACACACTGTTGCACATTATATACATGTACATTGTATTGTGGCCACTGGATACTCTCTCTCTCTCTCTCTGTCTGTCTGTCTCTCTGTCTCTGTGTGTTGTTCCTCACTTTTGATACAATACAAAACTCAAAATAGGCTTTAATTTCCTGAAAATGTAGACTTATGTGAACTTAAATCTTGCAAACGTTAAACTGACGTGATTTGTATAACATATAAAGGAAGAATTGGCTTGTCGTAAGACCCGACTAACAGGATCAGGTGGTCAGCGCATGTCACGTCCCAGTTGCGAAGATCGATGCTCATACTGTCGATCACTGGATTGTCCGGTCCAGACTCGATTATTTACAGACCACCGCCATATAACTGGAATATTGCTGAGTGCGGCGTAAAACGAAACTGACTCACTCACTTGAAACCTTGTAACAGCTAATTTAGTAAAATTGTGTTGCATGATCTATACCATGGGCTAGGACCATGCATAGATCATATTGATCGTAATAATCCTATATTAAAACACTTCCTGAAATTAATATCAGACGTCTCCAAAAACATCTGCAGTGCCTGAATTGAAAGGGAAGGTTATCAAAACAACTAGTCTGAAACAATATTTAAAATATTTCGTTGAGACTTTTAAGTAATAGTAAACGTTTTCTTTTCTTATTAAACGATTTCAGTATCATGTAATGATAGATCACCCTCCATGAATCTGTAGTCATGATGATCTGTAAGCTGATGTACAGTGAAGGTCTCATAGTGAATCCTGAACACTGCCTTCCTAAAATGTATTCTCGAATTCATTTTGTTATACCAAGTATTCCTGTAAGTTCAAGGTGACACATGTACATATGCCGGGTTAACGGTTTAGCAGTGGTCCTCATCAGTCCGTCTCCTTGTCATATATGAGTAGTTTATGAATGTGATTATCTGACCGACAACTGAAAATGCTTTACGTTAGTTGACCTATGTCTGTGACTGACAAAACATCTAAACCGTCTAGCTTGGTCAGGAACTTTCAGTCATTATAAACCTAAAGGGTGTTTCTCACTATGTGTTAGACATGGCTTCTTTTCCAGGTATAACCGCATTTGTGGCTTTTGTTTGCTCCCAGATTGCACACTTTGAAAGCAAGGCCTAGAATGCACAGGTCTGTAAATTTCCTGGATTTACATTTTCCTAACGTATTATCAACATCATTTAAATGCAGGTGATATGTGAATATTTGAAAGCAATTGACAAATATGGTCAAAAACGATCTTTAATGGATACACGTTTTCCTAGCAGTTTCCGCATCTTTCAGGTGAGAAAGCAGACGCTCTACTTCGAAGCCACCAGGCCGACAAGGATGCCGGGGTTGAATTATCTATTTAGTCAGACCTACTGTCATTGATTTTACTAGCCCTTCAGTTACTTCGAGATTTTCGATTTTGGTTTCATTTTCCCGAAGAAAGTCAATGTTCAAATCGCCGGCAACGATAGTGTACATATTTTGACCAACGGCTTTACCAATAGTATCTTCGATGAGCTTCCAATATGCCGCACTGTTGTCTGCGCGATAGATTCAACCGACAAGATCAGGACAGGTTTTACATTTAATCATCACCCACACCGCCTTAAGCTCGTCATATGTTTAACGTATAGATTACATTTGACATAGATGGCGACACCACCACCACGACTCGGTCTGTCTTTCCGCATTGCAAGGTGATAACCTGGCATTTCTACATCAGTATTACAGATATCGGCATGTAACCAGGTTTCTGTCAAGCATATAATATCATATAAGCGAAATTCAGCGTCAATTCAATCAATTTTGTCTTTCAAGGTTCGTACGTTTAAATGTATAATTTTGAGATCACGGAAATGACGCGGTCCTGGGTTAGGATGAACATCTCCACAACACAGACGGATAAGAGCAATTAATATAGAAACGTGATGATAATAGAGGCAAAGGATCTTACATCTGTATACGTATTTCATACGATCAACCAGTGATCAGGAGTGTAATCTCAAAGCAAAGGAACCCACTGCCTGTCTGCATTGTTCAGTATCAATCAATCAAGAATCAGATTACACAAGAGTAGGGAGACAGTGGGTTCCAATAGGTAATAGGTTGGAGGTAGACAAACACAAACTGGACTTGTGTAGCTGATACACAACCTGGAGTTTCTTGTAGACTGATAAGTACATGTTGTATGTTCATTTGGTACAATGAGGAATGATTTTATACAAAACACAAACAACGAGAAAAGCAAAAGACAAACAGGGGCAGCGTAGGTCAGCGTCATGACCTACAACCACTCAATAAAGGGGGAAAACAAATCGTAAAATACACCGTGTTCTGTGGGAGGAAGAATTAATGTTATTAGAACAAATTAACATCCACACGCATTCATAACACACGTACACGCACATGCACTGGGTGACAATCACAAGGTGCAACTTGTAGAAGGACATACTATACGACACATATTAGAGTGAACATTCATCCATACAGGCACGAAGTACAATTTGTCCTTGGGGGAGGGAAGGGGGGTGGGGATACTAAGTGGTATTAACACAAGTTAGCATCCACATACATTCGTACCACGCGTACACATACCTGCACAAAGCAACAATCACAAAGTACAACTTTGTTTTACAGGAGGAAATACTTAATGGCAATAGCACAAACTAATATTCACATTCGTTCATTCAGTTACAAAGTACGATTTGGTCTAAGGGGGGAATACTAAGTGGCATCCACTAGCATTCATATCACCCGTGCACGCACTTGCACCTAAAATACAACTGGGAGGAACTACTTGATGGCAAAAGCACAGTTTAGGATCAACGTGTGCGCGTACTGATACTACGTACGTATGCACAGGTACACACAAAGTACATGCATAGTTTCAACTTGACCCTGAAAAAGCTGCATTTTTTCTGCAGTATCTAACATGTCAGAAGCTTACACGTAGTACATGCATAGTTTCAACTTGACCCTGAAAAAGCTGCATTTTTTCTGCAGTATCTAACATGTCAGAAGCTTCTCGTTGGTGTGAATGTGTATGGATGAGTATGAGTCTTTTTTTCTTTTTCTTTTTTTTTTTCATTTTCTTTTCAGGGGAAGAATTGCTAACCGGACCAATACTCACTGAGCAGTCAGTGCTAACTGCCGTCAGACTGTTGTAGCTTTGCAGTCTTTCTCTCGTCGTTTCTAAACTGGCAAAATGCAAAATGGATTATAACAAGCCCCTACAGAAAGATTATGACTTAGGTATATAGTTTCCGTCATAATGTTTCTGTGTGGGGTTTCTGATAAATGACCCACGAAACTCTCTGTCGGCACAGTTCGAACATGACGTCAATGTTTCTCAGACGATATTGTTTCATTCGAACAGAAGCCATCATGCCCATCATTTGTTAAACAGTGTGTCACTGTACACAACCTTTTTATCTTGTAAATCATTCTCAGAGATATCATCGAATTGTAGCTATTATTCTATAGTCAGTGTGTTACTGTACACAACCTTTTTCTCTTGTAAACCATTCTCAGAGATATCATCGAATTGTAGCTATTATTCTATAGTCAGTGTGTTACGAGGGCGTATTTTCTGTAAACTGTATGAATAATTAAGTTAAAACTGTTACAGTAGAATCCGTGACATCCGGACTCTGTGCAATGCGGTTTTCTCCAAAATCTGGACACCTCTCTGAGTCACGGCAAAATTGATCTAAATTTATCATTAATGCTTGCTTTATATTGCGGACTCTCTCCATTACGGATTACGGACTAAACCAGCAGTCCCGACAATCAACTCGCTCTGACATTAATGCTGTGAAATCCGGAGGTAACCGACTGAAAAAACAGTCCATTGTATAAACATCTCCTTTACTTGTGTTCAAATAACAGTCCATTGTATAAACATCTCCTTGTGTTCAAATAACAGTGCATTGTATAAACATCTCCTTTACTTGTGTTCAAATAACAGTCCATTGTATAAACATCTCCCTTACTTGTGTTCACTTCGTTTGCTTCAGCTGTGAAAATGGAGCTGTTATCCGGTCATCTAGAAGATATTGTTCTGGATCCAAAGACAGCGGCACAAGCCACTGCGCCACCGTCCTTGTACCCATCTGTAAACAAGTATATAAAAATGCTATATTTAGGTTTTAATTGATTATATTCTTGTTTATATTGTAATTCATTGTTTCATTTTTTTGAATGATGTTAATGTTAGGTCAGCCTGTGACCTAACCAACTGCCAGGGAGGAGAAGAAAGAAGACGGGAAGGAGATATACATTCCAGCTCAATGCCGGCAGAAGAAATACATTTTACTATCAGAAATGTATACAGAAGGCTACACCTCAAAATTACTACCCAAGATTAGGACATCCCCCCCACCCCCACCCACCCACCCACCCACATCATTATCCTCGGAGACTTTAACACTGTGGGGCACTAGAGACTACACAGATATAAATGGAACCCGCCTTACCGACTGCCTGAACAACCAATACCTAAACACACTCAACGATACCCAACCTACACGATACCCCCTCTCAAACCTACAGTCACCCACAGCTATCGTCTCAAAAATCACTGCACCCAAACTTACACATGCTTGTACATGGGAGGTCCACAATGATACCTGGGGCAGCGAACACTGCCCCATCAAACTCATCATAAATTCACACATCTTCCCAGACTCATGGCCAGAAATCTCAAGAGCAAAATTCGCAGGTGACATTTCTTTCTGGACGTCCTCCTCCTCAGTCAAATACGTTACCATCAAATGCCCTCCCCCCCCCCCCCCCCCCCCCCACCCCACCCCAAAAAAAATAAAAATAAATAAAATAAATAAATAAATAAAAAAAAATGCTTTATTACATTCAAAATTTAACCCCGTAAGTGGGGGTTCCTCATAAATGTCACAAAAAACCCATGGGCATTCTCTTCAAAACTCCCTACATGCAAACTTAAATTGAATGCAAAAAAGAAACCAAATTCCTAGGCGTAACTTTTGACCAGCACCTAACATGGACACCCCACATTCAAAATCTGGTGAACTCCTGTCCACAAGATCTCAATTTAATGCCCTCAGCGGCATAAACTGGGGTGCCGACAAACACACATTAATCAACAGATACAAAAATTTTTATACTGTCGAGGCTGGACTACGCCCCTCTGGTCCTCCACTCGCAACTTAATTCCATCCAGTTTCAAGCCCTCAGAGTATCCCTTGGTGCGAGGAATGACACATTCCTTAACACTCCTTCTACTAGCAGGCACCACTTCAGTCACACAAAGAGTAAATCAAACTTGACTCACTTACTGGACTGAGGCCCAACACAATTCACTATTCAAACACATCACATAAAAAATATGACAAAATAAAGAAATCTACAATAAAAAAAATCAAATGTAACCCACATTAAGCCCTCTACCTCGCCCACCTCCACAGTCTGCTACACTCACAACAACTAAACAATATACATCACACCCCTCCCATTACAAGCTACATTCACGGCAAATCACCAACCACTGACACCACCCTCCACTCCACCCTCCAACACTTACCCCAAAACCAGGGATTGGGAAAGAGAATTTTGACAATGCGCCATTTTCAGGATTATTAGCCATTTCCTGAATTTTGAGTGGGCCACTGCCCTTGTATCAATAGTAAACTTCCTAATTTTAATGGGCCATTTTTCATTCTTATGTGCAAAATGGCCCATGGCCCCTGCCTTTCCCAATCCCTGAAAAAAACACTACTAAACCACCTATAGCAAACATCTCACTCAACTACAACTCAAACTACCCACCCACACCCAAATATACATCGACACCTCCATTGTACAACAAACACCCATTATTACAACCAACCTCCATTACACCAACCACACCTACATAAACGCTGCAGAACTAACAGCAATCCTCACTGGACTCCACCTAATTCCCTCCCTTCCCCAATCTAACTTCCCCATCCTCTCCGACTCACTCAGTTCCATCAAACAAATACACAACATGCACTCCAAATCACGTCCAGATCTCATCCACAACAGTCATTCAAACAGTCACTCAAAGTCTAAATAAAAACATTACATTCCTGTGGATCCCCAGCCTCACAAACATACCTGGTAACGATAAAGCAGACACAGCAGCCAAAGCTTGCAACAACACATATATCACCCAACACTAACTTCCACACATCCGAAACAGAAATCAAACAACTCATTAAATCCAACATTCAACATGTAAACTTTCAACATCACATCAACACCAATAAGTCCACATGAGTCAGTCTATAATAGAATCACAATCACTAAAATCCCCACATACTCCAGCATTAAACACATTGACTCGGCCATTAACAGACTCATTACAGGCATCACAAACTTAAAGCACACCCTATGCATACAAAACAGACACACAGACGACCTATGCCCACACTGCAATACACAAGATGACATTAACCACATACCTCGCTCAATGTACAGCTCAACAAACAAACATATTGCAGCTACGTAACAGCATCTCACCCAAATACAATAACGACATTCTACTTAATCCCACAACCCAATACCCCCGCTCCCGCTCCCGCCCCCAACCCCCACCCACCACACACACATACATTTTTTAAGCAATATCCGTATTCCTACAAAATTAAAACATCCTACACAAGATATAACTAGTCCAGAAATGAGCCCACGCCGCTCCACAACCGCCATCTTGTACCTCGCAGGCAGCTAGCGTCAATCACCCATACTCAATACAACCGTTAAAAAAACCCCTAATTCTCTGACACTCAACCGCACCCAGTTATCCGCACACCACACACTACCTTCCCAATCCCAGCACCGTTAATATATGAATATCCTCCCCTTATTTAACGTAGGCAGCTTAACTGTCCTATATATCTAGGCCCACCGCCTTTATCCATTATCTAACTTATTGATGAGTCATCGAGGTCAAAACAGAAAGATCTCGCTGAGAAACACAAGATAAGCAAACAAAGTGTATCAGATATTCTGAAGCGAAAACACCATTACCGTGAGCTTTCGAGAACCCAATTTTTAGTCTGTTTACAACTACTAGTTCGAACTATTCCACATTGATGATTTTTGTTATATTTATTATTAATGTATCGTTATTTCTGTAAATGTTTCAGGATAAATTATCGACCAATAAACACTACGCTGGCAATACCTCACAATTCAAACAATTTCAATTAAAAAAATAAAGATAATCAGAAAATCTCCATGTGTGCTCTTTACCCAATAGACTGGTTCTCAGAAAAAAATAGTTCAACATGTATCTTTTGAAAAGTGTATTGCGATATACCCTATACCAGTAGTGCCGGGCAGTGATTGTGTAGTCCTTGTGAACACAAGGTCCAAAGTCCACAGCCTAGATTTTCGAAGCCCTCTTAGCGCTAAGATATAAAGTCCCCAGCACTAAGATATATAGTTGTGAGAGCCACACATGAACTTTAAATTACGACTATCCCAGCACTAAGATATATAGTCGTAAGAGCCACACATGAACTTTAAATTACGACTATCCCAGCACTAAGATATATAGTCGTGAGAGTCACACATGAACTTTAAATTATGACTATCCCATCGCTAAGATATAAAGTCGTAAGAGCCACACATGAACTTTAAATTACGACTATCCCAGCACTAAGATATATAGTCGTAAGAGCCACACATGAACTTTAAATTACGACTATCCCAGCACTAAGATATATAGTCGTAAGAGCCACACATGAACTTTAAATTACGACTATCCCAGCACTAAGATATATAGTCGTAAGAGCCACACATGAACTTTAAATTACGACTATCCCATCCCTAAGATATATAGTCGTGAGAGTCACACATGAACTTTAAATTACGACTATCCCATCGCTAAGATATATAATCGTAAGAGCCACACACGACCTTTAAATTACGACTATCCCAGCACTAAGACAAAGTCGTGAGAGCCACACATGAACTTTAAATTACGACTATCCCAGCGCTAGGAGAGCTTCGAAGGCCCTGGTATTGGCGTCAACGCCTGTGTAGTTCGCTTGAAGGCTATGATGGTATGTCTAAGTTCTGAAGAATCAAGAGACGAGAATAGTGGTGACAAACCTGATCAAATTGTACAGGAACTATGCTTGTTGTGGAATGAATATTGCTCTATAGACGAAAACATCTGAAGACAGCTGAGATGAGGTGAAAAGGGATTTGACTTAACTTTATATGTAAGAACATTTCGCTCATATGACAGTGAGGGAAACAGTTTCTAAATGTGCTAGCCACTCGGTCTAGCCATGCCTACCCGTTACTAGCCCCAAATTATTCACTAGCCGAAAATTTGAATACAGAAACTAAATTAAACTAAACATTACAAAAAGAGATGTGAATAAGATATTGCCGGCATGACACGGGCTTCATCATTAAGCTACTAGTGTGATGAACATATATGATAGACTATAATCCTAGAAAGTGATGTAACAGTGTGTAACACCTTATCAAGTCGGAGAGAGTGATGTAGTAAAAATGACCCCATGAAAATTCACCAGCCATTTGGGACAAAGACTGTGAAGCTGTACTGGTCCGACTGGATTTCTAATTGCCACGGGCTAGCTGGCAAGTAGCTAGCTGCATGAGTGCATATGTGGCTGCTTGTACTCGCCCAGACTTAAGTGCAAGCCAACTGAGATACCATGCCACAGTGAATACACCACTCAGACACGTTATACTGACTCCGAGCTGACCAGTCCTTGTTGTACCCATCAATGCCGAACGCCAGGCAGGGACCAACAAGTACCATACATTAAACGTGTTTTGGTAGGACGTGGGCGTGGATCGTACCATCGACCTTCCGCTCTCCGACCGGCGCTCTATCCACTAAACCGTGGAGGCGATCTATATTTAAAGGGTGATACCAACAAATACACGCAAGTCTGTCACAACAGATAATCAATTTATGTCGTTGTATTTTTAAAATATGAGGAAATGAAATTCTTGTTTGTTTTGTGTTTAACGCCAAATTCAGCCACACTTTAGTTGTATGCCCGAGTTCAGTAAATAAACGAGCCTGGCACAGACAATTCTGTGTTCAACAGCATGAGCATCGATCTACGTAACTGGGATACCATCTCTCAACCAAGCCAGCAGGCCTGATCACCCGATCCTGCTAGTCGCTAAGACTTCCATATTTCAACTTAAGACTGACGGTCAGTGGTGGAGCAACGATCGCTTTGAGGAGTGGGACCCTGGAAGCTATTTTAACTTCACTTCGTAAATTCGTGATGTGTGAAAAATGCTTGCCATCAGATTTTCCAAGAACCCCCTGACAAATCAGTTTTGTACGTAAAAGTTGCTTTTCAGCTTTAACAAGCCCAATCTTACTATTGTCGATACGATATCAAAGACAACAGAACCGTTTTGTTATTCTATGTTTGTCAAACATGATAGATTGACTTCAGTTTCACATAAAAGTGGAATTTCTGCCACGACTATTTTCCAAGATGTTATTACTGCCGCTATGTAAATACGATACAAATGTATATAAAACTATTTAATTTTCTTCAGTTAGATAGCAGTGATTCAGAATATTTTGGATATGCAAACTTCGTACAGCAGTTCCAGTTCATTTTGATACTCTGAAATTACTACTTCATGACGTGATTTCCAAAAAGTAATATCCGTAGCATCGAACTCAGAACAAAATACACTAATCACTGAGTCAGATTTGCTTGTTTGGTTATTAAAGCCACACTCGTCTATATTCCAGCTATGGCAGCGGTCTGTGGCCTGGAACAGACAATCCAGTGATCAATAACATCAGAACTGATTTACGTTACTGGGACACGATGACATGTGTCAAGCAAGTCGGCGGACATGATCACTCGATCCCGTTAGTCGCCTTTTACACAAGCATGGGTTGCTGAAGACAGATTCTAAACCGGATCTTCACGGGTTCACGTACTGTATAAGAGCCACAACTGTCACCTGTTTCAAGTCTGCAAGGTACCTGCAGATATCGACGACGGCGGACAATAGAGAAGTACAAACGCCGATGTGAACTTTCGACAGATTGGATAGTGTTTACAAAGGCCTGTCATGAAACCGCCATAAAGTCATTCATGTGTTTTAGAATGCAATACCAAATGGTCCTTGTCAGCAATACCAAGTGTAGAGATGCTACCAAAGGAAATATACTTGATGTGAAAACGAACAATGTGCTGGTAAGGCTGCGCTTGTTTTGATATGCAAACACAGAAAAATCACGTTTTTACGTTTTCACACTGTGTAACATTTTCTCAAATTGTCAGACATTCACCGACTTACGAAATTGACAATGTTTCTGTCCACCGTCACGATGCAATGACAGCGGAATCACCGGCCTTTCTAATTACTCTATGCTGCAATAAACACACAGTCTCTGATTACTTTACGTTACGTCTTTATGTACAAACTACCCCTGAATCAAAGCATGATTCCTCAATAAATCCTGGGTGCCGGTGGCAGAGTGTTTGTCATTTTATATAAGTCTGTCATGGGTAGCGATGTTGTATGTCAACATTGTTGTATATATAGTGGTAAAATTTGAGGCAACATCTGATTGAACGTGATGTAAATGAAACCATTCAAATGAATAACAATTTTCAGTGGCCTACATATTCGTCTCACCGGTTCAGAAAATATTAAGCACGTGCATGTTTTGCTCGTGCTTGCAGGTGAAATGGATGCATGTACATATTTACCAATACATTGTTTCAAGAGTAGTGCTGTGTGAGTTGACTATTCAGTAAAATGGCCCACAAAATGGCAGAATGAGAGGTGACATGTCTTTGCGACTGATTACAAGACAGCGTCAGCGAAACACCGCAGGACAGGTGAAGTCAAGGTTGTTGCTGGTCAAGGTGGATTCAAAGAGACCGATTTGATGGATGATAGACGGCTGCTACGATCCGGCTTTGATTCCCCACGTGGGTACAATGTGTGAAACCCATTTCTGGTGTCCCCCGCCAGGGTGTTGCTGGAATATTGCTAAAAGCGGCGTAAATCTAAACTTACTCACTCACTCACACTATCAAATGCACATGTATAACGTAAAGTACACTTCGACGTCTCTGTTTGATTGCCACCGAGACGATTTAAAGGCTTATCGCATGTTTATGGGTGGGATTTCAGCATAATCATTGGCATGACACTGATCACTATTTGGCTGTTTTCAAAACAAAGTTTTTCAAAGTTCGACCCGTGAAGGTCCCGGGGTAGAATAGGCATTTAGCAACCCATGCTTGCCATAAAAGGTGACTATGCTTGTCGTAAGAGGCGAGTAACGGGGTCGGGTGGTCAGGCTCCATGACTTGGCTGACACATGTCATCGGTTCCCAATTGTGCAGATCGATGGTCATGTTGTTGATCACTGGATTGTCTGGTCCAGTCTCGATTATTTACAGACCGCCATCATATAGCTGAAATATTGCTGAGTGCAAAACGAAACTCACTCATTCTCTCAAAATTGAGTTCAATGGATAAATACCCAATGAATATTTACATTTACATGCATACATACAGTAAACGATGGATGTCAAATTCGTCACATGTCAAAAGGGCGAGATTTACGACGTACATAATTACTGCCAGTCATTTCAGCAATGATTGTATTTCACCTGAAACCAGTACGTTAGATTGAGAAGCAGAGATATATTTGTCCTTCTGGCATCGAGGAATAAATAAAACTGAGATGTTTCGGGTGGTGATTGTTTTCAGTTTAATTTTGTATATTGTGAGTTTAGTCACTGCAGAATGGGTGCATGTATCACCGAACTGGTTAAATCCTGCAGTAATCATCTACAGATTTCCAGTCTCCCTTTGTTAAGTAACAATATTTGAGTAACACTGCTTGTGTTGTGTGGCAGTGCGAGGCTATTGCTGGCTGAGAAGACTGCCGAGCACCTCTGCATGTTTGTGACGTCACCAGCAGTGTGACGTCACTGTCAATGTACAAATGGCGCCAAGTCAGTTGGGTGAACCTCGGCTCAGTCTGAGGTCACAGAGTGCAGCGACATGTAAACAAACGGTTTTTTGTTGTCTGTTTTATGATTCGCGATATTCTAAGAACAGAATCATTAAAATTAACACAGAATTACGTTAAGACGGGCGACATTAACGCACAATCACTTACCGTTTATGTTTACACTCAGTTTACAATTTTCCTACCTGATCATGCGAGGTTCCAAACACAAAACATGACAAAATGTCTGACAATTCATTCAACAACTTTTATTTATATTAAAAAAGAAAAAAGGGAAATCACCAGAATCGTGACCCACGACTACGTGAACGGCACACACCACACCGCGTCAATAACGACATCGTCTCTGTCCACACCGACACTGACTCAGTGTGCACCACGTGACACCAGGAGATCCAACATTCGCTGACGTCCCCAGTCTCTCGCGTAGTCGGCCGCTGTCTTCCCGTAGTTGTTCCTGGCGTTGATGTCCACCACGTTCATGGACAGTATCAGCTTCACCGTCTCCAGGTCTCCTCTAATACAGGCCAAGTGAAGGACGTTGTAACCCCACATGTCCACCAGTGACACATCAGCGCCTCTACCCACCAGGAACTCCACCACATCCCTGTGTCTATAGTATGCTGCCGCCATCACCGGTGTCCTGCTGTACGGTCCTCTATAGTTGATGTCCACGTCACCCTCGGCCAGGATCCGCTTCACTGTCTCCAGGTCACCGCGCCTGCTAGCGGCGTAGAGGTCGCGGCCTGTTGCTGGTGATGGAGTCGCTGTAACACAAAGTAAACTGTCTACACCTGACATCTTTGTCTCACATCTACAATGTTTACATCATGTTGATACGTGACTCGTACATTGCTACGTCATTTAAACAATTCCATCATGGCTGACAACAATCCAACATGACGGGAATGTCAACATGTGGTTTCTGGAATTAATGATGGAGTGTTTAATACATAACTTTCTGTTAGAGTCAGATGTTGTAGCTTTATTTTGTGACTTGAAAGTGTTGATGTTTGTTGAACATTACAAGGTGATAGTGCCAGTACAACTGTTGCTGCTGGGTTTTCCAACCTACCGTGTGTGTCAGAGTCTTGTGTCGTCACTGGCGATGGTGGAACCGTCGTGCTGGGTGTCAGATCCTCACTCGCGTCAGTCGTGGAGACTGAAACAGGGAACATGATGTTCAGAACACTATACATCGCACATAAGCATTTCTACTGCTGGCCTGTTTTCGCCTTTCCTGATATGGTTTGCCTTTCACTATTATGTATGATTAAATTCTAAATACATATCTTATGGGAAAAAGTATTAATCAAATATCGTTCTAACTGACTGAGATAATTCTTACTAGCAAGAAAAACTTATACTTCCCAATATTATTTTTGACAGTTCTGTGATTGACAACGTCGATCGGTACCGGGGTGAGATCCATCCCTCAAGTCAATATCACCACGGGCATATACATCAGTGTGGTAAATACAGGGAGAAATAACAACTGCACTTCCTGCCTGCTGGGTTTTCCCACCTACCCTGTAGGTCTTGTGTCGTTACTGGCGCTGGTGGAAACGTGCTGTTTGGGCTCGGGTCAGCCGCAGCTGAAACAGGGAATATTTTCATCAGAAAACTATACATGTACAAAAAATAGTTCTATGACAACTGGCCTCAGGTTCTGCTTTCCATAAATGTTTTTGCCTTTCAGTATTATGTAAGGATGAAGTCCAAATATATCTGTTATATCTGTTATATCTGTTATCTGTTATAACAGATGGTTTAGTTTGAAGGATATTTCATTTCCTCAATATGTTTTCGCAGCTTGATTTAGTAAATTTTAAGCTGTCCATTTCGCATTGACTGTTTGATAACAGTTGAGATCCTCTTTGTTGAAACGTTTGAAGTGTCTTTTTTTTAAAAAAAAAAAAAATATATAAACATGAACGGTGTAAACAAAACAGTCAGTTCACCCTCATGGCTATGGTAGGTTAGGGATGCACATTCTACAGGGACTTCATATATAAGCATATGTTATTTTCACATTGTTGTTGATAGATAAACACACAATTGCAACAGTACTTTTAATTCCTCTTTATGGAATGACTACCGTTTTAGTTTGAATTCAGTAACCATGCCCGGAATATTAAAAAAAACGCCTTTCCTTGATGTCCTAACCCTACCCTCTCTGTTTAGTTACCTGGTATTTTAGGCAACTCCGTAAATTCTAAAGTGAAGCACATTAACACTAGTGTTTATCAAACAGTGTGAAGGACAATAGGGCAACTTGACTCGGTGTTTGTGCAACACAGTTGTAATTTGTGGCAGGCAAACTCCGTGAAACTCTCACAAAATATCAGAATATCGAGTTACAGTGGCAGACAGAGCAATTCTCAAACAACTGCTAACCCAGGCGGACACTGCAGCTGACACAACCATACTGGTCGATGGAAGCAATGTTGACAAGGGTGCAAACACATGGCAGTGTGTGGTGGTAAAGATCGAAATTTTGGTTGTCCGACATTCTTCGTTTGTTTCAATATTAGAAATATCGAAAATACAGCATGATTCCCCTTCCATAATCTACCTTCCATTGAAGTTTTGATAAAATGTTGCAGACATGCACAAGGATATGTTTGGCCGTGTGCTACAGCGGGGATGTATTTCAATGCAATGCAGCAGTCCCGAGTGAAAAACACAATGCATTTGAAATGAAATATTGGACTGGACAGCTTTAGGATACTCTCATGAAGTCTCCTATGTGGATGTAAATGCCATCAGGTCAAGGATAACGGTAAAAGAGAGTACATAATTTGATTAAATATAACAATTAGGTGAAACGCTGCGTTGTTATGCTTCCCCAGACCTTCCATCGTCCCCAATCGGTGACAGGCTAAACATAGGTCTGGGTGTAAACATTGTGTGAAGCAAACACTTGGTTCCTACAACATTCATGCTGATTACAGCAGTCATACTATATACATTTCATCTAATTCCATAAATCAATTTAAAATCATAAACTGAGAACTTACCCACCAATAACACGAGAGATACATCTCACTGCTACTGGAGAAATGCTTTGACTGGCGACGCCACGAAGCACAGCTGCCAGCTATGACGTCATTGTGACGTGTTAGGTTAGGAGCACGACAACGTTTGGCGCTCGCCTGCTTGGACTGAACACCATCTCTATAGGGAAATATTTCCAATCGCCCCATGTTTGCTCTCTAGTTTTGTTTTCGTTTTATGATACAGTTTGCATTACCTGTGGCATGGCGTGGACAATTGTATATTAGCATATCGGCTACTTCCCTAAATAGTTGTAATTCACCGACTGTTTGTATTGCTTCATTCTTAATTTATTTGTTTAAAAAATATAAAGGTTCACTTTCAAAATAGGTCATATGTGGATATTAGTAGACCTGAAAGACTTCGGTGTAAATAGCTGTGATCACTCTGTCAAACGAGGACATTGAGGTACTTGAATTGAGCTTATACTCCTAAGTATAACCTTGAAAGACTAACTGTGGTTTTCTGAGCCTGATGCGCTCAGTATAGACGCTTTTCCACAACCCAGTCTAGGTGTGAAACAGAGATACCTAGATATAGTGCATGCTGGTTATAATGTGTGTTGTGCTACGTGTAGACAGACATTCCCCAGCTCAGTCTAGCCCCCTGGATGTCACAGGGACATATATGTCCTTCCACTTCAATCCTCACTTTGAATTTCAATAAAATTCTAAATATATCAAGCGCACAAATATAACTAACAGTTGTGAATTCTGTGGGTAATTTCCTGTTTTGTGATACCATTCAATATTATCTCAGACAAAGCTAAAGTAAGATTACCTTTCAAAATAGGCTTCATTGTAAATATGGTCCTTTTACACACTACAAAATCGCGATTCGCAGCTTTATTTGCTCTGTTGTGAAATATCAAAACACGTTAACTACCGTTAATAGCATAATAATGATCACTGACATCAGGTTTTCATGAAATCACTACTGCCGTTGTCGACGAACCCAGATATTTTCAGAAATACGCTATCTTGGATTTGGCGAAGGCCGATATTGAGATACATGATGTATATTTCATTGTCAGCTGCTACAAATGCATCAATGAATGGGCGACCTTTTTGTAGCAAGGGTTATATAAGAAAAATTACAAGGAAAATCAAACAAACGAAATCGGGTGATTGTGGCGGGTGAATGTAATTATCGAACTGTCAAGAAACGAATACGGGTTAGGCTTCTTATCTGCTTGAAATTCGAAAGTCACATAATTACTTTCTGACAACAACTCTCCTTTTGAAATGAAATAAGCGACGGTCCAATTTCTCGCTTCTGGTCTGGTTACCGACTCAATGTGCGCTGCGACAACCTGCTACATGTACAGACAGAACCACGTTTACGCGTTGCCTTGGCCACCTTCACTGAACAAAAAAGCCTACCGTTTTCGACGAAAATCCATTAACTGACACATGTTTTGCTTTGACTTTTACTTGAGAAAAGCATCGTTTGCTTAATTCCAAGTGCAGTGCGAATTGACACGATATAAATAAAGACTGAAAACGCCATGAAAAATCGGTTATATTGTCTCGGTATTTCCTACGACAGAACCCGAGGGAGTGCTAGTTCAACTTACTGCAAGTCCAAGCAGTTATGAAAATTCTTTGTATATGTTATCAATCCTTCAGTTATTTGCAACGGTAATTCTTTAAACATTGCCGCATTAAAATCTTGAAAATAGTTCCCATCCTAATACCGATCTCAATGTAAGCAAAAATCGGAGATACAACTCCAACCAACTAGAACTGAATCGATCCCTGGAAGGTCTTCATCGTCAATTTGTGATTGTTACACATCCCTGACAATTGGTGAAATTCCGTATAGAATGTAACAGTTAGTTATAAATCTATAAATTACTTTTTGAGCAGCAGTTCCTCATTTGCTTTAAATTCTGACACTACTGTATATTTTCATATATGAATTACTTAAGCAAATGCCATACAGCTATTATCCAAGCAATGAGCCAGTTGCATCCGAAACACCACTCATCATAGTTTAACACCACTTAAAGCTATTGATATAAAAAGTCATTTACAGAGAATTGTCTCTATGAACAACATATAACTTCGACCATCCAAGCAGATCTGTATGATATAATTACATTACACATGTGTTTCTTCTTTTGAAACATTAAGTTGACAAATATTTCCCATGACAGACCACATATTATCTAAATTTGTATACTTTGCATTCTGCTTTTTATTCAACAGTTCTTAAAAAATCTTTAGGTTCTGAGTTTAATATCAGAAAAGGGGTTTAATGTCAAATATACGTTTTAGATGACATAGATTCGAATTTAACCCCACAATTATTCTATGAAGATATGTTTATGCATTTAATTATTTTATTAGAAAGTTAAAAGATAATATGTACAATGATTGAATAAAGTCATGCATGTGTGATGTAATATTAAAGTACAAATACACCAGCATACAATAACTCAGAATTACAACATTTTGCAGTGCAGATATCATGTAAAGTGCGAAAGGATATTGACTTTATTAATATATTTGTGTTAGGACATCAAAACCTCAGTGTATTGCAACAAGACACGAAGAGCTAGATTTACAAAAATAAAATGAGCTTTGTCATGACTATTATAATAATCTGTTCATTGTGAAGACAAGACGTATGTAGAAACTACAGGGAAATGTAAACTATTTGGTGCTGACAACAATGAACAGTACCATTTATATTAGAGATTGAAATTTATTACCGATATGAATATATGTATTGTTTAGTTGTGTAATAAAAAATAGAATTAGGAAAGTGCCCTCGAATGTGTACTTAACCTACCGGTGGTTTTACTTCTTCTGAGTCTGAAATAGTATATTATATAAATTAATATTTTAATATTATTTTCTTCTATTGAAACTTAGTAAAATCAAAATATTGTAATTTATAACTGTAATTCAGGAATAATAATTTTAATAATTAAAACGCGGTCATTTTAGAATTTTGCTGTGTTTTTATGCATTATTTATCCGTACAGTGATTATATATTTCATGCATCACAAACGGTTACAGACGTAAAAAGTTGATTTGAGTTATGCCCATGTTTATCGCATTTGAAAATTGGCTACATGTAGGCGATGATTGATATAATTCGTGCGTTACTGTTATTTTACAACTACTTGACCATTGTTTCTCACTTCTCTCTGTACCTGCTAAATATTTGTGTTGTCAAAAATCTCTATCCCATCTTGTACAACCCATGAAATTTACATAACAAGACTTTCTGTGTTTCACATTTCATGCATATCAGCTCCCCGCCTTAGTGAGCTACATGAATGCAGCCATATCGACCGTAATACTAAAGCGATTTGAGTAAATATACAATGAAAATACACTGCACTTTTAAATGTGATACTGAGACGTCTAGTGCCAGACTTAAATTACCGATTGCAAAAACGACAAATATAACTTGAAAATGATCAGCTGATTCCACCGCCTCGCTTCGAACTACTATTTCGCCATTCTTTCTTGCAATGTAAGCAGTCACGACTAACCCAAGTGTATCATAGAATCACGGAATACACTTGATATATCATCGTGAGAGGGAAAAGATATACGCTCAATGCACAAGCGTGAACGTTACCAGTGAAGGTGAAAGCTGCAATGGTTAACTTTCTCTAAATGTAATAACAGGGAGACTATATAGTTGTAGATTATCCCTGGTAATAGTAACACGTACGACACACATCGCGCATACGACATGCGCTGTCAGGTTAAGGTTGGACCGTCCGGATCAGCGCACCTAGCAGATTAGTGAAGGGAAGAAAAATTCTAAAAGATCCCCCATTCCCCTTACGTTTTAGAATTAAACTACAGCAGGTCTTTGCCACCAATACCAACTCTCTCGATAAAATGAAACGAAAGCTAATTGATTTGAAAACGAACACTGTGCTCGAAAGACTGCGCTTGTTTCAAATGTTTCACAATGCCATTTAGAAAGTGGTCATATGTAACGTATGTCATATTTGGGATTACACTTTGTTAGTAAAGTACAAATTCTAGAACGACATCCACGTCGCGGTAGCTGAGACGGCTAGGCGGCTGACTTTGTGTGCTGGCGATTAGGTGCCCGACTCTAAGGGTTCGAATCCCGGAACCAAAACAGTACTAGAATCTGATTTCTTTTAGGTGAAGATCTCGGCATCAAGGGTGTAGGTGTGAAGTACATACCAAGAAAGAGTGCACCACAGTTATCATGTACGTTGTATGTATGTGCGAGTGTACATGCGCTATGTATCTGCGACGTATAAATCGATCAAGGAAGTAATGACTTGTTTTCTTTACTTTAGGGTCTCTAAATGTCTTATGTGGTTATACTGACCCCAGGATTAAATTTCTCCTCTACAAACGGTGGCAATATAACCAATATATAGTGCATTTATGTTCAGATACAGTAGCCATAAGTCGTCCGCCTATTCCAAATACCATGGTGTTAGTCAGTGGCCTGTTAATTTCATGTCATGATTATTGTGGACCGAAAATAAATGAAAGTAAACCATGGGTTTCTGTCTGTACACAGCGTTTGTCATTGCATCACCCATGAGTAATAACCTGGTGATTTATTTCATCAGATTCCAGACAAATATACCTTTACGATCAGGCTCTTTTTCAGTGAAGTAATTTAAAGACCTAATTTGCAGTCTTGCACTGCCTGACACCCCAGGGTAACATCCCACTCTTGCAGAAGGTGTGGTGTCAATCATTAAAGGGTAATATTGAACCAAGTTCTGCCAGAGCAAGTGTTAGCATTCACGGACAAGAAAAGATATAATCTGGTGTAGGGTTTCATTCAGTATGAAGTTCAGATTTCTGCCATACTGAGATTGCTTTTAGTTGTCAGGTCATAATATCTCAAACATAAACGTGCTGTGTTTAACTGCCCGGGGCTGTGCTGGACAGGTTTGACCTGAAGGTTCTGACCAGATAACACCAGGCCTTCTTGTCAAGTGGGGATTGGGCGATTGTATTCGAGGCAAGTTGAAATATTCAGAATAGGGGTAAAACTTTTGTCGTCTAATTTGATGTCCAGTTCCTAACTGAATCAGTAATTTCACCCAAATATGTAGAGATACAGAGATAAATCAGTGCGACCACGGCAGAGTTGAAACTCAAATTTTACAGGCAGTACACTTCAGTGTTAAATACGGGGGAATTACTAATAGAAATAATGCCAGGCATAACACTAGTAAGACTGGAGAAACAGCTGTCGAGCTGGGTGGAGGTAAGATATACAGGGTGGTCAATGATCTCGACACACTGGCTGATCTTGATGTTTGGTGTTACTTTGCTTTCAAACAGACATCAGACATGGTGTGAAGTATTAGTGAAGAGAAATAAAATGTATCTTTTAGTATTGATTGCTCGTTATTTTGGGGTATCATATCACAAGGTACAGTTAGGGGTCGTTTCTGACGATAATGTAGCGTTGACAATTACTGTCCTCAGTAAGTTCTGTTCTTGTTCCTGCGGCCGAGAATCCCCTGTCTGTCGACTGTCTTCAGCTGTCTTCAGCTGTCTGTCGACTGACCGTGTGTTCAAAGACATCTGTCGTTGGTCACGTGACCACCAGCAGTTAGGCCTGAGATGAAGGTAAAAGTACCGTTCTCTGTAGGGCTTATATACACTGGGTCTTGACTGCTAACTCACGTAAATATGCCTTGCAAGCTCTTGGTTGGCTTTACCTGCTAGTCCAACTAGCCTTGTAAGCCTTCATGTACACTGGGTCATGCCTGCTATCACAACCTTAATATGTCTTGTAAGCTCTCATGTACACTGGATCATGCCTGCTAACTCCACGTTAATATGTCCTGTAAACCCTTATGTACACTGGGTCATGCCTGCTAACTCCACGTTAATATGCCTCGTAAGCCCTAGGTTGTGTTTACCTGCCAAATAAACGCTTACATGCCTTGTAAGCCCTAGTCTGGCTAACGTTTACATGTCTTGGAAACCCTAGGTTACATGCTAATCCAACGTTCCATGCATTGTAAGCCCTAGGTTATCAAATGAAGCTCATTTATTCATGCCCAAACTCCACGTTCACGTGTAAATTAAACATTTTGCTGCCATGCCAACCTAATCCTACGTTGCCCTGTGAACCCTAGGCTGCCAAACAAATTAATGTTAGTCTCATATATTCCGGTTGCCATATCAAAATAAAATGTTAATTAAGCGACAAATCTCTGCTAAAAGTCTCACCTTCTGTCGTTCCACGATACGTCATGGTTGAAAGCTCCTTGATCTCTTTCCTTATCCCCAAAAAACTGGTATTCAGCGTCCTGAAGTCCTGTGTGAGGCCAGAGAGTGCCTGGTTCGTGTCAAACTGGTCACTAATGGTCTGATTCAGTTGAATGTTTAAACTCCGAATGTCTGTGGATACGTTGCTCCGCATTTCCTGCAAGCCCTCCCGGTATGATTTCATTTCTCTCTCCGTCACCACACAACTGGTGTTCAGCGTCCTGAAGTACTGTGTGAGGCCAGCGAGTGTCTGGTTTGTCTCAAGCACGTCATCAATGGTCTGATTGAGTTCTGACCTTAGCATCCTTGCATATGAGGTTGCACGAACTACTGTCTGATTCACCTGCATCTGTAGAGCCCGGATGTCTTTGGTCAACTCGCTACGTTCTTTTCTGACTCTTTTTCTGTAGGTGTCGCTTTCCCGTTCAACATGCCTTAAGTCTTGTGTTATTGCTCGAAGTCGTGTCTTTATGTATTGCGCGTTGTCCTTTAAGCTGTGTACTTCCTCGAGAACTTTTCCGTTGGTCTGATGCCCAATATCATCTTCAGTTAGGATGTTTGTAATCGCTTGTTTGACGAGAGGTTCTATCAGTGAAGGAAGGAATGTTGAAGTCAGTTCTTCTTTCAGCGACTCCTTCCAAACCTTAAACTTGTTCATCAGTTTAGTCTCAGTTTTCATACTTGAAAATTTCCACAGGCTAAGGTCTTGTTCAACCACCCTCACACGTGTAGTCAGAATTTCCAAACTCTCACCAGCATGTACGTCTCCCATACCGCACAGTACAAGACTCAGGAATACAACTGTTGATAGCTCCATTGTTCCAACAGAACAACACGCAGCTAGGAAGGCAACTGCCTCGCCGCTGGCTAAACGGCTTTTATATAGCTCGACTGAAGAGTCTGGAACAACGCCAGCTCGGGGGACCACACGCTACACCAGTAGTGTGTGTAGACCTTGCGCCCAACTAGATGGAAATGCTGAGCTCTAACGTTTATGATAAGTCACGGGACACTTGCTTCGTGATATTTTACATCTCATAATACTTGTGATTTTACAATATATATCGTGTATCTCTGGTTCCAGGACCCATGTTGCGTGTCATATTACAGTGTCTCGTCACAATATGGCGGAAATATTGCCCATGTGACGTTAAATACTCACTCACTCACTCACTATTACAATCTCTGTTGTGTATCATGTTATAGAACACATATTTAGTGAAGACGCCTCGCCTGAAATGTCGTCATTTGTCTTAAGGATTTATTGCATAGTTACAGCACTATCTATTTATGCATTATACATTAAATTTTATAACGGTGGTACAGATTGCTTACAAACAACGTTCTGGAATGCCATGAGCATGTTTCCTGGAATGGCGTACACCGAGTTTGATCATCGATATGCAACAACATCTCTGAAGACGTGAGCAAAGAAATACACGCAGCAGGGCGAGTGTCGACGTGTGAATACAAGAAGATAGCCACGCGGAGAGAAGTGTTCATCAGTGGTTGACGGAACACAACATCTGGAACCTACATCCAGGGATATACGTCCAATGTTGTGTCCACGTTACCTCCAGACATGTCTGACTAAGAGAAAACAGTACCTCACGTTCAGTAGACGAGACTGTGTCGGTACACTATTCACAGTCTGTTCCATATTAACAGCTCAGGTCACTGTACCCAGACCAGTTCCTGGGCCTCTAGTACTTAAGATTCATTCTGGGAAGGTACACCATTCACAGACTACCTGAACGGCTCAGGCCACTGTCGAGGGGTCCTGAAACACAGACGAGTTCTTGGGCCATTGACACTTCAGATTCATATAAATCTCCTCAGAGAGCAGGTCCTGCCCCTCATTAGTTATTTATGAGGAATGTTTGCGTGCAGATAAATTGGGCAATTACATATCATAACTGGATATTAAGCTTATTGACAGCACCATGAATATCGATCCGCACAAAGAACAACACTGGGAAAACCACACATGCTTTGTAGAATTTGATTCAAACCAAAACGGAAACATTTGGGGATACCAGGTGATGACTCACAGTGGGGACACCAGATGATGACTCACAGTGGGGACACCAGGTGATGACTCACAGTGCGGACACCAGGTGATGACTCACAGTGGGGACACCAGATAATGACTCACAGTGGGGACACCAGGTGATGACTCATAGTGAAGACACCAGGTGATGAATCACAGTGGGGACACCAGGTGATGACTCACAGTGGGGACACAAGGTGATGACTCACAGTGAATACAGCAGACCACGAATCACAGTTATGACACCAGGCCGTCAACCTCAGTTATGTAAGCAGGTGATGAATCACAATTATGACAGCAGGTGATGAATCACAGTGATAACAACAGGTGATGAATCACAATTATGACACCAGGTCTTACGTACTTTGTAACACTAACTTACTGTAAATAGATACTATCACTCATTTCTTTATCACTGCATTGCTTACGTACACTAACATACTGTCAACAGATACAATCACTCATTACCTTATTGATGCATTACTAATCTACTTTGCAAAAGTAACATACTGTAAACAGATACAATGACTCATTTCTTTATCACTGCATTATTAACTTACTTTGTAACACTAACATACTGTAAACATATACAATCACTCACTTCTTTATCACTGCATTACTAACGTACAGATTTGCTTAAACACATGAAATTACTCACTTCTTTAACGCTGCATTACTGATTTACTTCAAACAGAATTACTTATTTACTTACAACAAAGTATTACTTACTCTTTTTTCGCTCTGTACAATTCAGTTGAGATACAACATAACTCACTCACCCAGTGTTCACTTACTAATGTCCATGCAATACTGAACAAACATAGTTAACCAAGTTAAAACAGTACCACCCTCTCACTTCCCCTGCGCTGCACTTCTCTCTTAATAAAAACTCTTTCACTTCCTCAGTGCTTCATTGCTCACTTACTTAAAACACAGTGTTATACCTGAACCGATATTTTACACTTAATGCTGCTTTACTCAGTTATGCTCATCTAAACATACATTACACTTTTAGACCACAATATCACCCCATCCCTTCACTGAGTAACATGACGTAACAGCAGTCCACATTCCTAAACACGCCATTACTCAATTCTTTAACGCTTGATTACAATGTTACTTAAATACTTGTCACTCACTTACGTAAATCACAATATTACTTCAACCCTTTGCCATTCACACATTTAAAGCACAATATTAATTTCTTGATACAACATCACCTACTCACAATGCTCAACAATCCTCACTGACTTCGGAATTTACGTTTTCTCCAGAGAATTCAGGTAGGAAAGCAAAACACCACAAAGCCTCAAAGCCTGTATTGTAGTCTTTAGATTAGCAGCAGAAACTACACCGTGCCAAGGTACATGTTGTAAGAACATGTTATTGAGCATTCGCGCTGTTTTTACAGTCTGTTTTAACAATCGGATGCGCCACGATACACGTTCTAACATATTTGTGTTGGCAAATTGCGGTTTTCTCTCACCTTGAGCTTCGACCTTGACAGATCGAACTGTATCAGGCGCCTTTATGCATTGCAGAATTTTCTCACTTAGCCATGATTCTCATTTCGTGGGATCGAATTCGAAATTGACACTTATTTAGATGCACGGCTGTAGCATGGGTTATGTGATTAGAGTTTAGCGCTACCTGTGACTGACATGTCGTCCTGATTCACAATACTTGAAGGTGACATGTCAGTGTTCAGGTTGACATGTAAACTGTTTAAGAATAGTAGAAGTTACTGTGTCAGTCTTGAGATTGAAAAGATGTGTTTAGCACTAAGACTGACATGCAGGAAACGAAGACTTACTAACATGTCAGACTTGATGTTGAAACTTAACTGAAGTTGACTGACATGTCTAAACTGTCTAAGTGGATAATAAAAACAGTTCAGAGGCGTGAGATAAACTGTCTATTGATACCAGTTCTGAGACGTCAGGTAAACTAAATAACTGTCTAATAACAAGAGTTCTGAGACGTCAGGTACACTATCTAACTTTATAAAAATAATAGTTCTGGGATGTCAGGTAAACTGTCCGAATGTCTAATGAAAACTGTTCTGAGACGTCAAGTAAACTGTCTAACTACCTAATGATAACAGTTCTGAGACGTCAGGTAAACTGTCTAACTGTCTAATGATAACAGTTCTGAGACTGTTAGTAAGCTGTCTGTGTAATGCTAACAGTTCTTAAATTCAAGTAAACTAACCGTTTAATGATAACAGTCAGTGTAAATAGTGACTTATTTGTCTATCCTGATGAGGGGCGGTTGAATAAAGTGTTCGCTCTTCGCGCCGACGATCCGGGTTCGATTGCCCACTGAGGTATAATGTGTGAAATCCGTTTCCGGTGTCCCCCGCCGTGATACTGCTGGAATGTTGCTAAAATACTCACTCACCATCCTGATGAAGAAAGGGAATGTGAGAGATGTCATCTGTCAGTCAAGAAGTTGAAATGTAAACCACGTGAAACTTAATGTCATCAATGTTTTCGCCTGATTCTGGTCAATAATTACATGGCGTCAGGTCACGTGGGGGCCTTCAACTATTTCGACACTGCCCCAAGAACATGTCATGACTTCTCCATGGATCATGTGTTAGTGGTTCGCTTGTTACCCTAGCAATGGTTTATTGTGTTTCATATGTTGCAGGTGGACTATATACATGAAGCAGCCAAAGCAAACAAATATGTCATATTTCTTCCCCGAACGGTTTCGCCGATCTTCCCTGTGACTATATGTCTTTGAAGACGATACCTCAGCCTTCACCTTTAATGGTTGTCAAGACGACCAGTGAGTTCCAAAACTGGTCGGCTTGGAGTCAGTATGCTGTGTCTGAGTGGTATGTATGTAATGTCAAAAAATCGTCATTCTCAGCTACATATTGCACACATTCAGTTTACATAATGCCACCTACATATTGCACACATTCAGTTTACATAATGCCACCTACATATTTAGTTTACTTAATACCGGTTACATATTGCATACATTCTGAACACATTCAGTTTAGTTGATACCAGCTACATTTTTCATACATTCAATTTTTTTACCATCTATATATTGCATACATTCAGTTTAACTAATGCCAGCTACATAATGCGCACATTCAGTTTATTTCAAACCAGGTACATTTTGGGCATATTCAGTTTACTTGATACCAGCTACATAGTGTATACATTCAGTTTACTTTAAACCACCTACATAGTGCATACATTCAGTTTACTTCATACCAGCTACACAGTGCATACATTTAGCTGAGCTGATACTAGATGCATGCTGTCGGCATTCAGTTAATGCATAACTAGCTACATTTTCCATACGTTCAGTTAGTAGATTCAAGCTACATGTATGGTTAGATTCATATACGATGTTACCAGCTACATATTCCATACATTCAGTTAGTAGATTCAAGCTACATGTCGGTTAGATTCATATACGATGTTACCAGCTACATATTCCATACATTCAGTTAGTAGATTCAAGCTACATGTCGGTTAGATTCATATACGATGTTACCAGCTACATTTTCCATACATTCAGTTAGTAGATTCAAGCTACATGTCGGTTAGATTCATATACGATGTTACCAGCTACATTTTCCATACGTTCAGTTAGTAGATTCAAGCTACATGTCGGTTAGATTCATATACGATGTTACCAGCTACATTTTCCATACATTCAGTTAGTAGATTCAAGCTACATGTCGGTTAGATTCATATACGATGTTACCAGCTACATTTTCCATACATTCAGTTAGTAGATTCAAGCTACATGTCGGTTAGATTCATATACGATGTTACCAGCTACATATTCCATACATTCAGTTAGTAGATTCAAGCTACATGTCGGTTAGATTCATATACGATGTTACCAGCTACATTTTCCATACGTTCAGTTAGTAGATTCAAGCTACATGTCGGTTAGATTCATATACGATGTTACCAGCTACATTTTCCATACATTCAGTTAGTAGATTCAAGCTACATGTATGGTTAGATTCATATACGATGTTACCAGCTACATATTCCATACATTCAGTTAGTAGATTCAAGCTACATGTCGGTTAGATTCATATACGATGTTACCAGCTACATATTCCATACATTCAGTTAGTAGATTCAAGCTACATGTCGGTTAGATTCATATACGATGTTACCAGCTACATTTTCCATACATTCAGTTAGTAGATTCAAGCTACATGTCGGTTAGATTCATATACGATGTTACCAGCTACATTTTCCATACGTTCAGTTAGTAGATTCAAGCTACATGTCGGTTAGATTCATATACGATGTTACCAGCTACATTTTCCATACATTCAGTTAGTAGATTCAAGCTACATGTCGGTTAGATTCATATACGATGTTACCAGCTACATTTTCCATACATTCAGTTAGTAGATTCAAGCTACATGTCGGTTAGATTCATATACGATGTTACCAGCTACATATTCCATACATTCAGTTAGTAGATTCAAGCTACATGTCGGTTAGATTCATATACGATGTAACCAGCTACATTTTCCATACGTTCAGTTAGTAGATTCAAGCTACATGTCGGTTAGATTCATATGTGATGTTACCAGCTACATATTCCATACGTTCAGTTAGTAGATTCAAGCTACATGTATGGTTAGATTCATATACGATGTTACCAGCTACATTTTCCATACGTTCAGTTAGTAGATTCAAGCTACATGTATGGTTAGATTCATATACGATGTTACCAGCTACATTTTCCATACATTCAGTTAGTAGATTCAAGCTACATGTCGGTTAGATTCATATACGATGTTACCAGCTACATATTCCATACATTCAGTTAGTAGATTCAAGCTACATGTCGGTTAGATTCATATACGATGTTACCAGCTACATTTTCCATACGTTCAGTTAGTAGATTCAAGCTACATGTATGGTTAGATTCATATACGATGTTACCAGCTACATTTTCCATACATTCAGTTAGTAGATTCAAGCTACATGTATGGTTAGATTCATATACGTTGTTACCAGCTACATATTCCATACATTCAGTTAGTAGATTCAAGCTACATGTCGGTTAGATTCATATACGATGTTACCAGCTACATATTCCATACGTTCAGTTAGTAGATTCAAGCTACATGTCGGTTAGATTCATATACGATGTTACCAGCTACATATCCATACATTCAGTTAGTAGATTCAAGCTACATGTCGGTTAGATTCATATACGATGTTACCAGCTACATATTCCATACATTCAGTTAGTAGATTCAAGCTACATGTATGGTTAGATTCATATACGTTGTTACCAGCTACATTTTCCATACATTCAGTTAGTAGATTCAAGCTACATGTCGGTTAGATTCATATACGATGTTACCAGCTACATTTTCCATACATTCAGTTAGTAGATTCAAGCTACATGTCGGTTAGATTCATATACGATGTTACCAGCTACATATTCCATACATTCAGTTAGTAGATTCAAGCTACATGTCGGTTAGATTCATATACGTTGTTACCAGCTACATATCCATACATTCAGTTAGTAGATTCAAGCTACATGTCGGTTAGATTCATATACGATGTTACCAGCTACATATTCCATACATTCAGTTAGTAGATTCAAGCTACATGTCGGTTAGATTCATATACGATGTTACCAGCTACATATTCCATACATTCAGTTAGTAGATTCAAGCTACATGTCGGTTAGATTCATATACGTTGTTACCAGCTACATTTTCCATACATTCAGTTAGTAGATTCAAGCTACATGTCGGTTAGATTCATATACGATGTTACCAGCTACATATTCCATACATTCAGTTAGTAGATTCAAGCTACATGTCGGTTAGATTCATATACGATGTTACCAGCTACATATTCCATACATTCAGTTAGTAGATTCAAGCTACATGTCGGTTAGATTCATATACGTTGTTACCAGCTACATTTTCCATACATTCAGTTAGTAGATTCAAGCTACATGTCGGTTAGATTCATATACGATGTTACCAGCTACATTTTCCATACATTCAGTTAGTAGATTCAAGCTACATGTCGGTTAGATTCATATACGATGTTACCAGCTACATATTCCATACATTCAGTTAGTAGATTCAAGCTACATGTCGGTTAGATTCATATACGATGTTACCAGCTACATTTTCCATACGTTCAGTTAGTAGATTCAAGCTACATGTCGGTTAGATTCATATACGATGTTACCAGCTACATATTCCATACATTCAGTTAGTAGATTCAAGCTACATGTATGGTTAGATTCATATACGTTGTTACCAGCTACATATCCATACATTCAGTTAGTAGATTCAAGCTACATGTCGGTTAGATTCATATACGATGTTACCAGCTACATTTTCCATACTTTCAGTTAGTAGATTCAAGCTACATGTCGGTTAGATTCATATACGATGTTACCAGCTACATATTCCATACATTCAGTTAGTAGATTCAAGCTACATGTCGGTTAGATTCATATACGATGTTACCAGCTACATATTCCATACATTCAGTTAGTAGATTCAAGCTACATGTATGGTTAGATTCATATACGATGTTACCAGCTACATATTCCATACATTCAGTTAGTAGATTCAAGCTACATGTCGGTTAGATTCATATACGTTGTTACCAGCTACATATTCCATACGTTCAGTTAGTAGATTCAAGCTACATGTATGGTTAGATTCATATACGTTGTTACCAGCTACATATTCCATACATTCAGTTAGTAGATTCAAGCTACATGTATGGTTAGATTCATATACGTTGTTACCAGCTACATATTCCATACATTCAGTTAGTAGATTCAAGCTACATGTCGGTTAGATTCATATACGATGTTACCAGCTACATATTCCATACGTTCAGTTAGTAGATTCAAGCTACATGTATGGTTAGATTCATATACGTTGTTACCAGCTACATGTTCCATACATTCAGTTAGTAGATTCAAGCTACATGTATGGTTAGATTCATATACGATGTTACCAGCTACATATTCCATACATTCAGTTAGTAGATTCAAGCTACATGTCGGTTAGATTCATATACGATGTTACCAGCTACATATTCCATACATTCAGTTAGTAGATTCAAGCTACATGTATGGTTAGATTCATATACGTTGTTACCAGCTACATATTCCATACATTCAGTTAGTAGATTCAAGCTACATGTATGGTTAGATTCATATACGATGTTACCAGCTACATATTCCATACATTCAGTTAGTAGATTCAAGCTACATGTCGGTTAGATTCATATACGATGTTACCAGCTACATTTTCCATACATTCAGTTAGTAGATTCAAGCTACATGTCGGTTAGATTCATATACGATGTTACCAGCTACATATTCCATACATTCAGTTAGTAGATTCAAGCTACATGTATGGTTAGATTCATATACGTTGTTACCAGCTACATATTCCATACATTCAGTTAGTAGATTCAAGCTACATGTATGGTTAGATTCATATACGATGTTACCAGCTACATATTCCATACATTCAGTTAGTAGATTCAAGCTACATGTCGGTTAGATTCATATACGATGTTACCAGCTACATTTTCCATACATTCAGTTAGTAGATTCAAGCTACATGTCGGTTAGATTCATATACGATGTTACCAGCTACATATTCCATACATTCAGTTAGTAGATTCAAGCTACATGTCGGTTAGATTCATATACGATGTTACCAGCTACATATTCCATACATTCAGTTAGTAGATTCAAGCTACATGTATGGTTAGATTCATATACGATGTTACCAGCTACATTTTCCATACGTTCAGTTAGTAGATTCAAGCTACATGTCGGTTAGATTCATATACGATGTTACCAGCTACATATTCCATACATTCAGTTAGTAGATTCAAGCTACATGTCGGTTAGATTCATATACGATGTTACCAGCTACATATTCCATACATTCAGTTAGTAGATTCAAGCTACATGTATGGTTAGATTCATATACGTTGTTACCAGCTACATATTCCATACGTTCAGTTAGTAGATTCAAGCTACATGTATGGTTAGATTCATATACGTTGTTACCAGCTACATATTCCATACATTCAGTTAGTAGATTCAAGCTACATGTATGGTTAGATTCATATACGATGTTACCAGCTACATATTCCATACATTCAGTTAGTAGATTCAAGCTACATGTCGGTTAGATTCATATACGATGTTACCAGCTACATATTCCATACGTTCAGTTAGTAGATTCAAGCTACATGTCGGTTAGATTCATATACGATGTTACCAGCTACATATTCCATACATTCAGTTAGTAGATTCAAGCTACATGTCGGTTAGATTCATATACGATGTTACCAGCTACATATCCATACATTCAGTTAGTAGATTCAAGCTACATGTCGGTTAGATTCATATACGATGTTACCAGCTACATATTCCATACGTTCAGTTAGTAGATTCAAGCTACATGTCGGTTAGATTCATATACGATGTTACCAGCTACATATTCCATACATTCAGTTAGTAGATTCAAGCTACATGTCGGTTAGATTCATATACGATGTTACCAGCTACATATTCCATACATTCAGTTAGTAGATTCAAGCTACATGTCGGTTAGATTCATATACGATGTTACCAGCTACATATTCCATACATTCCGTTAGTAGATTCAAGCTACATGTCGGTTAGATTCATATACGATGTTACCAGCTACATATTCCATACATTCAGTTAAGTTGATATGAGCTGCATATCGCATACATGTATTGAAGTTGATACGAGCTACAGATTTAATGCATTCATTAACGCTGATACCAGTGAAGTTAATAGCAGGTATGCATTGCATATATTTATGTAAGCTGAAACCAACTACAGATTCCAGTCATCCATTCATTCATTGATATCAGCTACATGTTGCATACATTCAGTTAAGCCGTTACAAGCTCTATATTGAATACATTCAGGTAAGTGGTATTATTGATATTTAATACATATTGCACACATTCAGTTACATTGACACCCAGTACATAATGTCTAATTTCAGTAGAGTTGATACCAGCTACACGCTGCCTATGTTCAGGTAAGCTGGTACCAGCTACACACTGCCTTCATTCAGTTAATACAAGCTACACATTGCATACATTCAGTTAAGTTTTGTTACTGATACTACATACATGTTGCATGCATTCATTTAAGTTGATACCAGCTACACATTGCATACACAGGGAATACTGCATGAGGTCTCATTACATACGTCAAATATCACGCCTCATCAAGACCAAAGCCAGCATCGATGTCACCTTCTCCAGTGGCAAGACCATCAAGACCTACCTAAAAGCCAACGGTAAAGGACCCAGCTGTGAACACCCTAACCCGAGAGGATGCATCTACCAGATCCCTTGCAACTGTGGCGACCTATACATTGGAGAAACGCTGAGACCAATCAACACCAGAATGAAGGAACACCAGACCTCTGTCAGCAAACTCGACCAGAAATCGGCCATCTCTGAACACATTCTCAAGAACCCTGGACATTCAATCCGATGGGAGGAGACTAGGATACTATCTACCAACAACAACAACTGGCGCCAAAGGAAACTGCAAGAAGCCATCGAGATCCGGAGACAGAAACCAGCAATCAACCGTGACCAAGGATTGTACCTACCAAGTGCCTGGGACTTATTGATAAATTAATCTCATCTATCTGTGTACATTCTATCTATGTAATCTATGTAATCCATGTATAGCCAATCTACCCGTGTACATCCTTATCTACTTGTGTTTGTACATCATCTACCCCCATGTAAACATGCCCATCAACCCTCATGCTGTCATGTACATCATCCTTATCCCCAATCATGTGTTATGTAAACATCATCCACCATTGGCTTCCACCCTTTTCCCCTATCATGTACATCGTCCTTACCCCCTACCTGTGTTATGTAAACATATCCCATCATCTGTAATGTATTACCATTGGCTTCTATCATTGTTGTCATAACTGTCGGTTTCCAATCAGCGCTTGTTTATACTGGCTTCCAGCTTTCGTTAAGTCATTCCACTTGTTACTTTTATTGCTTTACCTGTACATATAAATATAGATCTGTACCCCATTCTCAATCACCTGATGAAGGAGTAAGCATTAACTCCGAAACGTTGTGTTCTCATATAAAGAAGTTGATATCCATAAAATCTTCATTCTTATGCATTTCACTTCTAAATGCCCTTCAAAGACTTAATAGGTAGCTGGTTTCAAATAAACTGACTATGTAAAAACGTAGATGGTATCAAATAAACTGGACGTATGCAGTATGTAGCTGGTGTCATATAAACTGAATGTGTGCAATATGTAGGTGGTATTATGTAAACTGAATATGTGCAATATGTAGGTGGTATCAAATAAACTGAATGCATGCAATATGTAGCTGGTGTCATATAAAATGAATATATGCAATATGTAGCTGGTATATAATAAACTGAAGATATGCAATGTGTAGGTGGTGTCAAATAAACAGAATGTATGCAGTATGTAGCTGGTGTCATATAAAATGAATATATGCAATATGTAGCTGGTATATAATAAACTGAAGATATGCAATATGTAGGTGGTGTCAAATAAACTGAATGCGTGCAATATGTAGGTGGTATTATGTAAACTGAATGTGTGCAATATGTAGCTGGTTTCAAATAAACTGAATATGTAAATACGTAGTTGGTATCAAATAAAATAAATGTATGCAATATGTAGCTGGTGTCAAATAAACTGAATGCATACAATCTGTAGCTGGTATCAACTTAGCTGAACGTATGCAATATAGTGTTTTATGAACGTTACTGCATTGGTACTGAAGAAGTAATTTGTGTGTGTGAAACTGAGGAAATAGTGACGCCTCATCCCCTTTCAGTGGACGTGAAGAAACCGGAGTAGGTTGAGCAGATTCCTTTTAATGACATGTTCTACAACAAAGTGATCGGCCCACATTTGCTACAGTGTATATTTAGTATGTTTTATATTGAGATTCATAATAAAATTACACCAATTCTTCTAGGTGGGATGGCGAGTCAGAACCGTGTGGTCAGTTTTGGTGCGGAGCATGTTCGATCACAGCTCATCTCTTCTGCATGGTGTAGTTGGAATGTTGTACACCACGGTGTAGAGGAACCAGTGAGTGAGTGGGTTTAGTTTTAAACCACTTTTAGCAATATTGCAGCAAAATCATAGTGGGGACACCATAAATGGACTTCAAACATTGTACCCATGGTGGAAATCAAACTGGGTCCTTCGGTGTGATGAGCGAACACTTTAACCACTTGGCTACCCAAACGTCCCTGATTCACTGGTCGGCGTATTACGGATCTTCACCCCCTGGGTGCCAGATGCACAGATACATCCTTGTCATACCTCTATCAACCCTCACTTCGAAGTCCAATCAAATGTGAAATATGCTACAACCAAACAGTATGAAAACACACTAAATGTTTAGAGTCATACATACAACTTGAACGTGGAGAGGTCAGTTATACCACAAGGTACATGCAACGTTTTGTGTGCTTAATGTTAGAACATACAGTGAAACAACTGATTCAATATTCGATGGGGATTGCGTGAAATGAAACATTCTTTGAAGTTGAGTGAAATGAAACATTCGTTGGGGTTGAGTGAAATGAAACATTTCTTTGGGGTTGAGTGAAATGAAACATTCGGTGAGGTTGGGTGAAGTGAAACATTCGATGAGGTTGAGTTAAGCGAAACATTCGGTGGGGTTGAGTGAAATGAAATATTCGGTAAGATTAAATGAAATGGAATATTCGGCGAGGTTGAGTGAAATGAAACATTCGGTGAGGTTGAGTGAAATGAAACATTCCTTGGGGTTGAGTGAAATGAAATATTCTGTGAGGTTGAGTGAAATAAAATATTCCTTGAGGCTGAGTGAAATAAAACATTCCTTGGGGTTGAGTGAAATGAAATATTCGGTGAGGGTGAGTGAAATGAAACATTCCTTGGGGTTGAGTGAAATGAAATATTCTGTGAGGTTGAGTGAAATAAAATATTCCTTGAGGCTGAGTGCAATGAAACATTCCTTGGGGTTGAGTGAAATGAAATATTCGGTGAGGCTGAGTGCAATGAAACATTCCTTGGGGTTGAGTGAAATAAAACCTTCGGTGAGGATGAGTGAAGTGAAACATTCGATGACGTTGAGTGAAACGAAACAGTCTAAAAAAAACAACGAAAATTGATTTTGCTGAAAGACAAAAGCATCATTTGTGATTCCAACGCCCAAACATAACAGACCAGTGGGCGAATTTAGTTGCAGAGTGATGCCTTAACTGACACAAACACGCTGAACGACGATGGTAATTATTTCTGGCTTCCTCTCTTACTTAAGTGAAAACGACTAAAATATATAACTATACACAGATAGTGAGGGTCATTCTGATAAGCTACATCTCATAATTATGTACAAACAGTCTCCGAATTGCGGGAATAGTGCTCGCAAAATCCTGTTTACCCTAGCCAGCGAAGGCGCCATCTTGTGAAAAACGGAGAACAGATCAGGACATCTGAAGTGATGTCATACGTTAACGTTGTTGCACATGCAAACATAAAAGACTATAAAAGAACAAAGTTTGTTGTCCATGGCGACAGTATTTGGGTCGGGTTTTTAGTCACAAGCATGCTTATCTCACACAATACAAACACTTAAACACTGTAGAAAGTGGAATTATGACATGTATTTGTACACCATATGTCATGAGCTAAATGTTTCCAATGTAAATATGAAACCGTTGACATTAATATAACAGATCAATTATGGGTGTCACATTTCTTGTTCGAAATTGCCGCTTTTAAATTGTCAAGATGTTGTTTTGATAAAACTTTCAAAGTTGTTCAAAGCAAAATAGCTTCGAAGTGAAGAGTAGCGCACAGGCTGCTGACACCTCTAAGACAAACCTGTCATTTGCTATAACTCAAAATCTGCGTTTTATATATTGATACACATTCAGTGATAACCTACAAGATGTTAGTTGAGTGTGTATCTGTGACGGTGACCCAGGGTATAAATAGCATTGACTGGCATTGCTCACATGGACCCTGCAATATTGCACGCGAGAGGACGCGTGATCGACCTGGAAAATGTCCAAGAAATACACAATAAGAGCCAAGATGCAAACAAAGTCGTAAATCATGCGTCTTTGTCAGCTCACTAGAAAAAAGGATTTGCTATTACGGTCTTAACACTCTCCCGTTTGTATCAAGGCTACAACATGACCCCTGGGATATGTGAAAACGGTTATAAGTGTGACGGTGGATTGTTCCTGTGATGACACGTAGTGATGATAGCATGCAGTGATAATGATGTGTGCCTTTGATGGTGTGATATTGTAACGTAGGTATGTGATAATGATATTAAAAGATGATGGTAATTAGTGATGACGGTGTGTAGTGACTGATGACTGCAAGTAGTGATTATAGGTAGTGATTATGATATGTTCAGTGGTAAAGTTTTGCAGTGATAATGGTGTGTATTGATGAAAGTATGTAGTGATGATGGTGTGTAGTCACGATGGATAGCATATGGTGATGATGGTATGTAGTGATGACTGTACATAGTGATGACGATATGTAGTAACGATAGAATGTTCTGCGCTGATAGCATATGGTGATGATGGTATGCAGCGATGACTTCATGTAGAGATGATAGTACGTAGTGATGATTGTATATTGTGTGATGATGGTATGTAGTGACGATGGTATGCAGCGATGGCTCTATGTAGAAATGATATTGTATGATGATGGTATGAAGTGATGATGGTAACTACAGATGATGGTATTCTCTGTCATGACAGTGTGTTGTGACGGTGTATAGTGATGGCAGTGTGTAGTGATGGTGGTATGTAGTGATGATGGCATGTAGTGATGAGGGTACATGCTTGTGTTAGTAGTCGGCGATAATAACGTGTTGCGATGACAATCTAAGATTATGATATAATTATTATATGTGATTGTGATATGTTGTTCTTCATAGTGAGTTGACCTTTGAAGAGCAACCTCCTTTTGGTATGTTCTGGGTGTCTACGCTGAATGTACATCGGATACACAGACTGAAGATACCGCTGAAACCCATACCGGAGTCACTTGTTGAATGTACATCGGATACATAGACTGAGATACCACTGAAGCCGATACCGGAGTCACTTGTTGAATGTACATCGGATACATAGACTGAGATACCACTGAAGCCCGTACCAGAGTCACTTGTAGAATGTACATCGGATACATAGACTGAGATACCACTGAAGCCGATACCAGAGTCACTTGTTGAATGTACATCGGATACATAGACTGAGATACCACTGAATCCCATACTGGAGTCACTTGTTGAATGTACATCGGATACATAGACTGAGATACCGCTGAAGCCCGTACCAGAGTCACTTGTTGAATGTACATCGGATACATAGACTGAGATACCACTGAAGCCCGTACCAGAGTCACTTGTTGAATGTACATCGGATACATAGACTGAGATACCACTGAAGCCCGTACCAGAGTCACTTGTTGAATGTACATCGGATACATAGACTGAGATACCACTGAATCCCATACTGGAGTCACTTGTTGAATGTACATCGGATACATAGACTGAGATACCGCTGAAGCCCGTACCAGAGTCACTTGTTGAATGTACATCGGATACATAGACTGAGATACCACTGAAGCCCGTACCAGAGTCACTTGTTGAATGTACATCGGATACATAGACTGAGATACCACTGAAGCCGATACCAGAGTCACTTGTTGAATGTACATCGGATACACAGACTGAAGATACCGCTGAAACCCATACCAGAGTCACTTGTTGAATGTACATCGGATACACAGACACCCCTTGTAATACAAGCAAATAACTCGACTTGAAACTTTGACCATTTGTTAAACAACTATTATCCTAAGTTGACTAAAATTCTGAGGTTTATTTGTTCAGCTGGCAAAGAAAAATAATGGAGATTCGCCATCTTCACTTCACTTTATTCGATGTACTTTCTTGTGTAAGTGAAATTCATCGGTACGTTTTCACTGCAAACATAAAAGGCTATAAAAGAATAAAATTTGTGGTCCATGGCGACAGTATTTCACTGTCGGCTTTTTAGTCCCAGATCTGCTTATCTCACATAAACATTTCTTGTTCGAAATTCCCGCATTTAAATTGTTGATTTGATAAATCTTTCAAACTTGTACAAAGCAAAACACCTTCTAAGTGAAGAGTAGCTCACAGGCTGCTGACACCTCTATGACAAACCTGTCATTTGCTGTAACTGAAAATCTGCGTTTTATATACTGATACACATTCAGTGATAACTTACAAGACAAGCTGTTAGTTAAGTGTGTAAAGGTGACGGTGACCCAGGGTATAAATAGCATAGAGACTGGCACTGCTCACGTAGAACCTGCAATACTGCAAGAGAGAGAAAGCGTGATCGACCAAGAAATACACCAAACGAGCCAAGATGTAAACAAAGTCGTAAGTCATCCGTTTTTGTCAGCTCACTAGAAAAAGCATCTGGTATTACCGTCTTAAAACTCCCCCGATGCCCATAAACCACACCACCATCTTCACATGGCTGACCCTGGACTTATACAAGGATCTTGTTAGTACAACAGGCGTCTTGTTGTAGGATAGTAGTATAAGTTCAAAGTATGCTGTTCACGACCCCATAGATCGATTACAGTGCTCGATTGTTTATTGAAGTACCTTAAGATACTTCCAACAGATACCATGGAGGTTACTGAAACGCCCAAACCATCAAGCCAAGTTTTCCTGGGACAGAGATCCCAAAAATTACACAAAGCTACACATTGGCGTGTCCTAAGTGTCTGTTCCCTTATTCTCGAAGCCCAAAGAGTTCTTAAGTTCGATCTTCACCGATATTTTAAGAATGGACTTGATAATGATTGATAAATTATAAATCATACACCAATCGTTTTCAAGTGTTTGGTTGACACATTAAAATTACTTGGCATACCTTTACCCACCCGAATAAGATCACGGACATAATTATATTCAAGCACATAAACGACCAAAAGACGAATCACTGGGGACACCAGATGATGACTCACAGTGGGGACACAAGGTGATGAACTGCAGTGATGCCACCAGTGGATGGATTACAGTAATGAAAGCAGGAAGACAGCAGGTCACGAATCACAGTGAAGACACCGGGTGATGAATCACAGTAAATATAACAGGCCATGGATCACAGTGAAGACAGGTGATGAATCACAGTGATGACACCAGGTCAGGAGTTACAGTGATGACAACAGTTGTTCATGGATCACAGTGATGACAACGGGTGTAGAATGACAGCGATACCAGGTGTTTATGAATCACACTGACGACACCAGGTATTGAAAGGTGTTATGAGACGGGGAGTGCAGGTGTTCATGAGTGCAGGTGTTCATGAGACGGGGAGTGCAGGTGTTCATGAGACGGGGAGTGCAGGTGTTCATGAGTGCAGGTGTTCATGAGACGGGGAGTGCAGGTGTTCATGAGACGGGGAGTGCAGGTGTTCATGAGTGCAGGTGTTATGAGACGGGAGTGCAGGTGTTCATGAGTGCAGGTGTTCATGAGACGGGGAGTGCATCCTGCAACAGCAGTTGCATTTGTTATAAACACATGCATGGATGGATAAGTCAGTTGTTCAGTTGATAAACAAAAACATGCCATCGTACCTTTTGCCACTAGTCAAATTGGAAGATATCATCAGATTGCACTTATGTCCCTGATGCGTCAGACGTTGGTGTGCCTTCTACTGATATAGTCTGGTTCATAATTATTGAGAATTTTTCTTCTTACTTTGAGAAGTTACTTTCTACAGTTAGAAGAAATGTGATTGATCTTGGATGGGAGAAAAAGACTGGAATTCCTTCTCCTCTCATGAAACAAGAACATAAAGACAGGCGTGTTGAGTGGTGTTTGGCACATGAAAACTTTGACTGGGAAAATGTGATTTTTACTGATGAAAGCTCAATATGGGTATATCCCGATAATGTGAAAATATGGACAAAGTCTGCGTCAGCACCGTTGTATCGACGGCATAAATACAGCCCAAAGTTTCATCTATGGGGAGGGATACCCTTATTAGGAACGATCCCGCTGTGTGTGTTTGAGGGAAATCTGACAAGTCAACGCTACACTAACATATTAGATAATTTTCTCCTTCCAAGTGCACATGTGTTTTATGGAAATGACTGGATTTTGCAGCAAGATAATGATCCTAAACACACCGCAAAACATGCCAAGCAGTGGTTTCAGGAGAAAAATGTGACTGCATTACCATTTCCTGCATATAGTCCTGACTTAAATCCCATTGAGAACATTTGGGGGATGATGAAGGAATGTGTGAATCAAAAGGGGTTGACAAAAATTGAAGACATGAAGAGAGAAGTGGTCCGATACTGGGACAGCATAACTCACGAGACACTAACCTCTCTGATAGGAAGTATGCCTACCCGTCTTAGACTGTGCCGTGAAGCTCAAGGAGACTTGATAAAATATTAAATTGTTACCTACACAACATGAAAAGGTCAGTTCACTTTCACAATACATTCAATTTTACCTGATTTGTTCTCGTTTAATTATATGAAATGCTTTAGCTATTCTCAATAATTTTGAACCATACTGTATACTACACAACTGGATGGCTGCTTTACGCATTACTGGTGGTGGTTGGGGAGATGAGGGGCTATTTTGTTGAAGCTTTGATCGTACAGCAGTATGGCACTTTTTGAAATTGTGGTGAAAAGAGTGTATTTGGTTGTACCCTTGAATTATAAATGGAAATGCTGGAGCTATTAAAGTATCAGTTAAATGAATCACACTTGGCAAGAATACAGGTAGGTTTTATCAGCCTGGCACCAGATAGCATGGATGACGTAGTTGTTCTTGTCAGAATGCCAAGACACTGGAATGGGGCGACAAGAATAGTAACGCTGCATGTAAAGATACATAAAGCAATGGACCGACTGTTACATTCAGCGCGTTATCCTTTCCGACTTATACATCCTTAAAACTTTCAAACCTATACTCGATTGCTAAAATATATAATGCCACTAGTAGTGATTGCATATGCAGATTATCTAGATAGTTTGCATTTCACTTTACGTTGTACTATTACCTTGTACATTATATACACTTTGTACTGTGCTTCCGCAAATGACAAACTACAGTTAAAATGTAGCATTCGGGAAAATGGAGCATGATAGTGTTAGGTGAAGGATTTTGAATGGTTCATTGTTGACCTTTGATTTCGGACAAGCAGATTCAAAGGACTGTCGTATTTTGTCTTTATTTTAAAGATTTATCTGTCAAATTCAAATTATTCATTTCTTGTAGTTGCTGACGCGATCACCTCTTTAGCGGAGCACTACGCACCTTACACAACAGTATTTAAAGCGGTATTGTTCATTACACACATACATAAAACACAGTAACGGTCACTCTATGAAGGCCTCGTTAAAGACTTCATTCAAACACAGTAACGGTCACTCTATGAAGGCCACATTAATGACTTCCTTCAAACACAGTAAGACTCACTCTATGAAGGCCACATTAATGACTTCCTTTAAACACAGTAACGGTCACTCTATGAAGGCCACATTAATGACTTCCTTCAAACACAGTAAGACTCACTCTATGAAGGCCACATTAATGACTTCCTTTAAACACAGTAACGGTCACTCTATGAAGGCCACATTAATGACTTCCTTCAAACACAGTAAGACTCACTCTATGAAGGCCACATTAATGACTTCCTTTAAACACAGTAACGGTCACTCTATGAAGACCACATTAATGACTCCCTTTAAACACAGTAACGGTCACTCTATGAAGGCCACATTAATGACTTCCTTCAAACACAGTAACGGTCACTCTATGAAGGCCACATTAATGACTTCCTTTAAACACAGTAACGGTCACTCTATGAAGACCACATTAATGACTCCCTTTAAACACAATAACGCTCACTCTATGAAGGCATAAATTATTAACACTACTCAATCATTTCACTTCTGTATCCCTTCCGTACTTTGTAACACTAACACACCGACTTGCTTAAACAGTTTATATCACTCGCGCCTTTAACGCTGCATTACAGATTTACTTAAAACATAAGTACCTATTTACTTACATCCAAGTATTACTTACTCTCTTCTTTCGCGCTGCATTATTCGGTTAAAATACAACATAACTGACTCACACAGTGTTCACTTACTAATGACAATACAATACTGAACTAAGATATTTAACTAAGTTATACCAGTACTACCCCGCTCACTTTCCCAGCGCAATACTTCTCTTTTCATGAAAAGGAAATAAAACACCATTCCTTAGCAGCAGTCTACATTCCTAAACACGCCATTACTGAATTTTTAACGCTTGATTACTAAGTTAATTAGATACTTATTATTAGTAAATCATAATATTACTTCAACCCACTCACAATTGTGAGTTGTTTGAAATATAAACCATGTGAAACTTAATGTCATCAATGTTTTCGCCTGATTCTGGTTAATAATTACATGGCGTCAGGTCACGACTCTACGTCAAAAACATGTCATGACTTCTCCATGGATCACGTGTCAGTGGTTCGCTTGTTACCCTAGGAACGGTTTATTGTGTTTCATATGTTCCAGGTGGACTACATAACGGTGTCAAAGCAAACGAAGATGTCATGTTTCTTCCCCGAACGGATTGGCCGATCTTCCATGTGGCTAAATGTCTTTGAAGACGATACCTCAGCCTTCACCTTTAATGGTTGTCAAGACGACCAGTGAGTTCCAAAACTGGTCGGCTTGGAGTCGGTATGCTGTGTCTGAGTGGGGTATTCATGTTTAACTGAATGTAGGCAATGTTCAGCTGGTATCAAATAAACTGAATGTATGCACTATGTAGATGGTATCAAGTTAAATGAGTGTATGCAGTTAGCTGGTTCACTGAATTTATAATCCACGTGGGTAACGTATGGGTCGTTGCATACTAATCTCGTACGTCACACCTGTGTGGTATGCAACGTTTCCACCAGTGATGTTAAATGACTGATGAAACTGCAAACAAAGTAAAGGGGTACTACGGAGTAGGTTACTGTAGGAAGCTGATCGAGGCGATGACAACTGACAAGCATCATGACATCGTTTACCAAGGCAGAAGGCGTAGTGACGTCATGCAAAAGTGTAGAACTGTACAACATTCTTCGGCAACGTTTTTTTTTCTGAAACCGGTTTCGGTTTGAAGCATAAAGATAACACATATGCTATTTTGTCATTTAATGCTTGTAAAACTTGGGTAATAAATAAAACAACACATTCGTCTCATTACGTGCGAATTATACGAAACTCGTGACCTTCGTATGTAATGAGACCTCGTGTAGTATTCTCTGTGTATGCAATGTGTAGCTGGTATCAACTTAAATGAATGCATGCAACATGTATGTAGTATCAGTAACAAAACTTAACTGAATGTATGCAATGTGCCCCTATTGTCAACTGAATGTGGGCATTATGTAGCTGGCATCAGTTAAACTGAATATATGCACTATGTAGCTGGTAAACTGAATGTGTCCAGAATGTAGCTGTTGTCAAATAAACTGAATGTATGCAATATGCAGATGGTATCAATACAATACATGCAATATATAACTGCTATAAACTTCACTGGTATCAGCGTAAATGAATGCATTAAATGAGTAGTTGGTATCAGCTTCAATACATGTATGCAATATGCAGCTGGTACCTTACTGAATGCATGGAATTTGTAAATGGTAACAACATACGTGAATCTAACAGATATGGAACTTGAATCAACTTGCTGAATGTGTGCAATAAGTCGCTTGAATCAAGAAACTCAGTGTATGGAATATGTAGCTAGTATGAAACAACTGAATGCCCACAACACACAGCTCGTATCATCTCAATTCAATGTATGCACTATGTAGCTGGTAATAAGTAAACTGAATGTGTGCAATATGTAGCTGGTATCAAAGAAACTGAATGTGTGCAATATGTCTCTGGATACTTAATAAAACTAAACATTGTGTGCAATGTGTCCTACCTGTATAAACACTCACTTCGAAGTCCAATAACCAAAAAGTATGATAACACCTTAAATTTGTTATAGTCATACATACAACTTGAACGTGGAGAGGTCATTTATACCACAAGGTAAATGCAACGTTTTGTGTGCTTAATGTTAGAACATACAGTGAAGCAACTGATTCAGTATTCGATGGGGATTGCGTGAAATGAAACATTCTTTGAAGTTGAGTGAAATGAAATATTTGGTGAGGTTGAGTGAAATGAAACATTGCTTGGGGTTGAGTGAAATGAAATATTCGTTGAGGTGGAGTGAAATGGAATATTCGGTAAGATTAAATGAAATGGAATATTCGGTGAGGTTGAGTGAAATGAAACATTCGGTGAGGTGGAGTGAAATGAAACATTCCTTGGGGTTGAGTGAAATGAAATATTTGGTGAGGTTGAGTGAAATGGAATATTCGGTAAGATTAAATGAAATAGAATATTCGGTGAGGTTGTGTGAAATGAAACATTTGGTGAGGTTGAGCGAAATGAAACATTTCTTGGGGTTGAGTGAAATGAAATATTCGTTGAGGTTGAGTGAAATGGAATATTCGGTGAGGTTAAGAGAAATGGAATATTCGGTGAGATTGAGTGAAATGAAAGATTTGTTGAGGTTGAGTGAAATGAAACGTTTGGTGAGGTTGAGTGAAATGAAACATTTGGTGAGGTTGAGAGAAATGAGACATTCACTTTATTTGCAGAGTGACGTCTTAACTGACACAAACACGCTGAACGACGACGGTAATTATTTCTGGTTCCTCTCTTATTTAAATGAAAACGACTAAACCATATAGCTATACACAGACAGTGAGGGTCATTCTGATAAGCTGCATCTCATAAATATGTACAAACAGTGTCTGAATTGTGGGATGAGTCCTCGCAAAATCCTGTTTACCAAGGCTGCCATCTTGTAAGAAAACGGAGAACGGCCATCTGAAGTGATGTCATAATGTATGTATGTATGTATGTATGTATGTATGTATGTATGTGTGTGTGTGTGTGTGTGTGTGTGTGTGTGTGTGTGTATGTGTGTATGTATGTATGTATGTATGTATGTATGTATGTATGTATGTATGTATGTATGTATGTATGTATGTATGTATGTATGTATGTATGTATGTATGTATGTATGTATGTATGTATGTATGTATGTATGTATGTATGTCTATGAATATTTTTGTCAGATTCGGGATTCGAATCCCCAATCTGAAAAATATATTCAGTTTCGGGATTCGAATCCCAAATGCGCAATCCCAAATCGGTTTCTAACTTCATGTTCCCTGTACTTAAAGATGACACCCCAGACATCAGTAAAACAGATCATTTATGGGAGTCACATTTCTCGTTTGAAATTGCCGTGTTTAAATTTTTCAGATGTTTATTTGATAAAAGTTTCCAACTTATTCAAAGTTAAACAGCCTCGAAGAGGATTTAGTGAAGAGTATCGCACAGACTGCTGACACTTTTTTGACAAACGCCTCAGTTGCCATAACTCAAAATCTGTGCTTTATATATTGATACACATTCAGTGATAAACTACGAGACAAGCTGTAGTTGCGTATGCATAGGTGACAGTGACCCAGGGTATAAATAGCATAGACACTGGCATTGCTCACATGGAACCTGCAATACTGCACGGGAGAGAACGCGTGATCGGCCTGGAAAATGTCCAAGAAATACACCAAAAAATAAAAGAGCCAAGATGTAAACAAAGTCGTAAATCATCCGTCTTGTCAGCGCACTAGGAAAAGGATACAGCCAGCTCTCGTCTATTCGACACTAAATAATCCAACAATGACGTTAATCCGACCAAAAATATGGGATCAGTTTAAAACAGTGATAATTACTCTCGTTAATCCGACATTCTCGCATTAAGACTCCGACATACCAATCTAGCAAGGGATTATTTTAAACACATTGTAAAAACATTTGGTAATCTGACAATCAACACAACAAGTCAGATAAACCGATCGTGGTAATTAACGTGTGCAGTCTACAGTCATGGCAGTGAGTAGTGATGATGATCTGCAGTCATGACAGTAGGTAGTGATGATGATCTCCAGTCATGGGAGTAAGTAGTGATTATGGTATGCAGTCATGGTAGTTAATAGTGATGATAATGTGCAGTCATGGTAGTTTGTAGTGATGATGATGTGCGGTCATGGCTGTAAGTAGTGATGATGATCTGCAGTCATGGCAGTAAGTAGTTATAATGATCTGCAGTCATGGTAGTAAGTAGTGATGATGATCTGCAGTCATGGTAGTTAATAGTGATGATAATGTGCAGTCGTGGTAGTAAGTAGTGATGATGATCTGCAGTCATGGCAGTAAATAGTTATAATGATCTGGAGTCATGGCAGTAAGTAGTTATGATGATGTGCAGTCATGGCAGTAGGTAGTGATGATGATCTGCAGTCATGGGAGTAAGAAATGATGATGATCTGCAGTCATGGTAGTTAATAGTGATGATAATGTGCAGTCGTGGTAGTAAGTAGTGATGATGATCTGCAGTCATGGCAGTAAGTAGTCATAATGATCTGGAGTCATGGCAGTAAGCAGTGATGATGATGTGTAGTCATGGCCGTAAGTGGTGATGATGATGTGCAGTCGTGGTAGTAAGTAGTGATGATTATGTGCAGTGACGGTAGTAGGTAGTGATGATGATCAGCGGTAATGGTAGTAAGCAGTGATGATGATCTGCAGTCATGGTAGTAAGTAGTGATGATGGAATGTAGATGTGAATGCGTGAGTGAGTTAGTGAGTGAGTTGGCCTTTGTTTAGCAATATTCCAACAAAGTCAGGGCAGGGGACACCCCAGATCGACTTCACACATTGTAACCAGTTGGGAAATCGAACCCAGTGGTCGACGTGACGAGGAAACTTTTGAACCAAGGCTACAATATCGCCCCTTGACATATGTAATAATGATTATTAGTGGTGACAATGGAATGTGGCTGTGATAACACATAGTGGTGATAGCATGCATCATAGTGTGTGGGGTTGATGGTGTGATACAGTAACGTAGGTATGTGAGAATGCTATAAATAATGATGGTATTCAGTGATGATGGTGTGTAGTGATCACTGCAAGTAGTGGTTATATGCAGTGATTACGGCATGTTCTATGGCAAAGGTTTGTAGTGATAATGGTATGTAGTGATAATGGTATCTAGTGATGATTGTATGTAATAATGATGGTGTATGGTGATGATGGTGTGTAGTGATGATGGTATGCAGTGATGATGGTATTTGGTGATGACGGCATGTAGTAATGATAGGATATTCTGTGAAAATGGTTTGTAGTGATGATGGTATGTAGTTATGATAATATCTATTGATGATTGTATGTAGCGATGATGATATATATTGACGATGGTATACAGTGATGGTAGAATGTATTGATGATAGAATGTAGTGATGATTGTATATGGACAAGATTATATGTAGTGATGATTGTTTGTAGAGATGATGGTATGTAGTGATGATGGTTCGTAGTTATGATGGTATGTAGTGATTATAGTATGCTGTGTCATAATAGTATTTAGAGATCACAGTATGTTCTGTGCTGATCGTAAGTAGTGATGATGAAATGTAGAGATGATGGTATGTTTTGTGATAATCGTATATGGTGATGATAGTATGTAGAGATGACATTATGTTCTGTGCTGATCGTAAGTAGTGATGACGGTATGTATTGATGAAAATATGCACTGTCATGATTGTATGTAGTGATGATGGTTTGCAGCGATATTTTATATCGTGATGGTGGTATGTTGTGATGATAGCATACACTGTGATGATGGTGTGTAGTGATCATGGTATGTAGTGATGATTTTATGTAGAGATGATGGTATGTAGTGATGATGTTCTGTAGAGATGATGGTATGTAGTGATTATAGTATGCTCTTTAATAATGGAATGTAGAGATGGCAGTGTGTTCTATGGTGATGCTATGTAGTGATGATGGTTTGTAGTGATGGTGGTTTACAGTGATGATAGAATATATTGATTATAGTATGTAGTGATGATGGTATGTAGAGAATGTTGTATGTACTGATGATTGTAGAAATAATGGTATGTAGTGATGATGGTATGTAGTGATTATTGTGTTCTCTGTGAGAATGGTATCTAGAGATGATGGTATGTTCTGTGCTGATCGTATCTATTGATCATGGTATGTAGCGATAATGGTACGTAGTGATTTTGTCATATAGTGATAGTGGTATGTCGTCATTATAGCATACTCTGTGATGATGGTATGACGTGATGAAGGTATGTAGTTATCATGGTATGTAGAGATGATGGTATGTTCTGTGATAATCGTATATGGTGATGATAGTATGTAGTTATTTTAATATGTAGTGATGATTTTATGTAGTGATGACGGTATGTAGTGATGACACGCATAGTTACGTCAGTATGTACTATTTAAAGTCACACTGATCAAATTGCAGGGTTGCTTTTAGACTGTAAATGAAAAAATCAGATAAAACAGGAACGGGAAGCCTGCACTAAGCTTTCCTCTCACACGGACATTGCCTCGTTGAACTACGAGAGGAGGCTGAAGACTCTAAGGATGTGTAACGATTTGTCTGTTTGATTTCATGCCCAATTCCCAACTGATTTGTCCCTTGAAGATCCGGGTTAGAACTGATCCTAAATAGCCCTTGCTTGTCCTCAGATGCAACTGGAGGAATTGGGTAGTCAGACTCACTTGGTTGACACATATGTCTTTGTATCCCAGTTGCGTAGATCGATGTTCATGCTGTTGATCACTGGATTGTCTGATCCAGAGGAGAATATTTGCAGACATTAGCCATATAGCTGGTATAATGCTGAGAGCGGCTTTAAACAACAAAGAATCAACCACAACAATGGAAAATGTCCGTCAGTAAAAATGTACCTGGTACCATTACTCGACAACATATCCGGTGAACGTTCTGTTTACTGTTTCTGTGACCTATACTATGTTTTTCGACCTTCGGGAATATAAATGTATGTATACTTTAAAAAAAATAAATTAAGGATATTTGTTATCTGTCAGGTCTGGTTGTTTGTTTTTTTTTCTAGAAGTACCTTTGAATGAAATACAAGGGTATCCGTGAAGCATTCGTCTGTATGTTGATCATTTTAGTTGGAATATTTCGGCTCTACCTGAAGATATCGGTATTTAGATAAGTGAATTGCTTGTTATATAATTGATTGTGCAGTTACTGAATAGATTGATTCAAGAAAGAAGGGAGAGTAAAGTTATTTTTACGCCACATTTAGCAATATGCCAGCAATATTACGATGGGGGACACCAGACATGGGCTCCACACATTGTACCCATACGGGGAATCGAACCCAGATTTTCGGCGTGATTAGCAAACGCTTTAACCACTTGGCTACCCACTGCCCCGTGGGTTATCGGAATGTTTAGCCTATCAGCTAAAGGCATACTACAGCAGTGATTGATTTAAACGTTCAGTGCTGTGCGTGACGTTGCGTTAAGCAACCTGGGATGTTGCCTTCAGAAGAGCGGATTCTCTCTGTCGGAGTCCGGTATCCATGTAGAGGCTGAAGCTCGGACACTATGATTACAATCATAGGCCACGTCCCACTGTGAACTGAAGATGACTGGCGCATTCTTGGAGACAAAGGTGACTGTCATATGTGTACGAGTGTTTCCATATTGCTTTGCCTTTGGTCGTTATTGACATTTTGCTCTGCTGAGTCGCCGTATGTATCGTGCATGACGAAAAGCAAATATAGTTTCCCCGTGGCTGCAGGAATGGTTGTGTAATTCATTGGATGTTGCGAGTGAATTTGATGCATATTTGTATTTACGAATCGATCTTCCTACGTGCATTGTATACACGGATGTATCTACGTGTGTTTTGTGGATGAATCGACGCATTTACGTATGTTTGTATAATGTATTTACGTGTGTACCTGCGTGCGTGCATGTGAGTGCCTGTATGTGCATGTACCTATGCGTATCTTTATTGCCCCATTTATCTTGACCTTCCCATTGTGACCGTCCCATGGTATCTTGACCTTCCCATTGTGACCTTCCCATGGTATCTTGACCTTCCCATTGTGACCTTCCCATGGTATCTCCACCTTCCCATTGTGACCTTCCCATGGTATCTTCACCTTCCCATTGTGACCTTCCCATGGTATCTTCACCTTCCCATGGTATCTTGACCTTCTCATTGTGACCTTCTCATGGTATCTTCACCTTCCCATGGTATCTTCACCTTCCCATGTTATCTTCACCTTCCCATTGTGACCTTCCCATGGTATCTTCACCTTCCCATGGTATCTTCACCTTCCCATTGTGACCTTCCCATATTATCTTCACCTTCCCATTGTGACCTTCCCATGGTATCTTCACCTTCCCATGGTATCTTGACCTTCCCATTGTGACCTTCCCATGGTCTCTTGACTTTCCCATCGTGACCTTCCCATGGTACCTTGACCTTCACATCGTGACATTCCCATGGTATCTGATACCATAGGAAGGACACTCGTTTCGTAAAATTCGTACGTAATGAGACCTCGTGTAATATTCTGTATGTTTGTACGTACCGCCCGTCTATGCTAACAGCACTCATAACATATCCCTGTGAACTGGACACTCGGCTCAAGGAAACAGAACACCACACACAAGATACAAATATTTATTGCAACGTAACTCTATCACAGGTTAGCTTTCGATGTTTATTGCCGTAAGTCGATACTTGTGGTGCTTTCGATTAGAGAAAACAGGTTAACTCAGACTTGAACAGTAACAGATCATATTTCGTTTAAATAAGCCGGACTATTATTGTATGTAAACTTAACAACTCAGACACAGTAATACGACTCTATGCGACACGATATTATGAGTGGTTTACAAAAATATTACATTGATATACAAATTTATTCTTGCAGACGTACAACGCCGCTCAAAATACAAATACATACAACGCAACGCTCCTTTCAGTGTATGTACCGAATGTTCTGTCCGAGATGTTCCTTGCTCAAATGTTCTGTCCGAGATGTTCTTTGCTCAAATGTTCTGTAAGAGATCGTCTTGGCCCAGGCCGGAAGTATGATTGAGATATAGGAAATATTCACATGCGCCCGACCCACAAAGCATTCGTAGCGTTAAGACCTAACGCATCTCTATAGTGTTTCAATGTCTAACGAATGGCATAATGTTACGCACGTTTTATGGACCCTGTCTCTGATCATGAAGACAGTCAAATACTTCACGAAGATGCAAAACGGACTTCGTGAAACTTCAGCGAAAGCACAACGTAAGCGAGCGTTTAAAGGTCCCATGTAACCTTGAATAACTGGTAATTTCTACACCAGTAATATCGTTTGTGTAAAATAATGAGTGAGTGAATATCGTTTTTTGTGCAATACTCCAGAATTTCCAGAAGAGGGAAAAAAGGAACGGACACATTGTACCCATGTCTCCGGTAGCGAATGAATGAATAAAATGAACATTTTGTCGTCTTTTGAGAACAATTGCAATAATTAAATGAATAAATAATAATAATTAAACAAATTTTCATTGGTAAATATATAAAAGAATGAATTATTTAATAAACACGTGTTCGCTCCGAAAATATTCGTCTCTAATTGTTTAAATGTTTGTAAATCACTAAATTATATTAATGACGCCCACGATGCCGTGATAATATCGTTTCATTGCAACAACGGTGTTTACGCAAACTGGAATTCGTTCTAGCTAAGACTGGTCATGAAAAAATATCTCACCTTAATGCGAACCTAATGTATATTCGTACATATAAAGACATATAAACTCTTAGCTTACCTCACTAACTTGAACGTTGTTTTGCTGCGCAAGCGACCACGCACATGCACACGCACGTGCACTCACACACAGACACACACACGGGAACACAAGCATATATACATTCGAAAGACGACCTAGAATTAATCTCATATGACAGCTTCTGTGAAGCCCGAATACCGTTCACACGTAACCTAAAACTACGCACTCTGCGTAACTATGACTACCTAAGCTTAACATTGCACGTGAACATTACACAGGCATCGATGTAATGAAGGTTGTCCAAGTCATCTCCCAAAACATTCAGTCAGCTCAGCTCCCCACTGGTCCCTAAAGTGGTTGTGGGTGATTCTCAGCCTTTTTAAAATATTGCATTGTCCCAATCTGAAATTCCTCTTTAGAGACATATGCTAGATGTATTTCATGGTACCGTGACATACTAATTGGTTTTACTTTCCTTCGTCCACAAGGTTTTTAAATTTGTGCATATATCATGAATGTATAACTGTTTATCATGAATTTATAACTGTTTATCATGAATTTACAACTGTTCAAAGTCACTAAATGGCTGAAGTACTGCCGCTGTGACTAAAAAATTATCTCACTCACTAACAAAGCCATCATGCTCCAAGGGTATTCTACACTGGAGTGAGTGAGTAAGTTTAATTGTAAGGTCGCTTTTAGCAATACCTGGGGGACTCCAGGAATTGGCTCTACACATTGTATCAGTGTCGGGAATCGAGCCAGGTATATCGGCGAGCGAACGCTTGCACCTCTAAGCTACTCCACCCATTCTACAAAGAAGAAAGTGGTGATATCAGAAGACACTGATTAATGACGGGAGAAATTTAAATTTAAAAGTCGTGTTAGGAATTTCAGTTATTAAAATCCATCCTCAGGAAAATCCTTGGCGTATGACGCGGTCTTTACGTAATGGCAAACATTGGGTTGCCATAATGAGCAAAGACACGTGATGTCGGGATGCAATGATATGTTACCATCCAATAACCAATCTGGAAGATCAGATGTATCGCTCTTTACGATCACGGTTGCCTTGGAGATGATTTTAAACAAGAATCCATAATGTAAAATAATGTAAGTGATTAACTTTGACGGGCGTGTCAGCCTGACTTTGACGTCCTTCATTCAACCTTCCGACGTTGTTGTTCAACGGACAAGTGACAATGTTCATCTACCGCAGCTTGCAAAGCGTTGATTGTCTACCGAGCATCACCACGATCAGACACTGATCAATATTCAAAAACTAGCATATCAAATAATATCATTATACTGCACGCAAATTCACAAACTACAACCAGCTCTCCTCACACGCAACAAGCTTTGACATATTCGATTCTCCTGCGGCAGTGGAAGCAGTGTTGCAATAACGTAACGTTGTGGCCGTGACTTTACGGGACTTGTTTCCTTAAGCAGTGTGACGTAGTCAGTTACAAATTGGTGCATCTAATAACCACTAGCAGACATATCAACTTCCTGGGCAAGACGTTCTTTATCTTTTTCCATATGACCGTGACGTCATCTCAAAATGGCGACCTCAACCGATCTGCATTATTCAGGAACCTCGTACGAACTTCCTCGAACAATTACACGAGCATGTTGCCGTTTGACATGTGGTTTTGTTTCTGGAATTGAAACACTTGAACACAAGTTCTCTGTTTCTCCCTCAACCCGTCTTCTTCTCTCCGTCGCTAGGCGAGTGAATTAGTTTTACTCCCTTAGGACGAACAGACTTATCTTTACCGGAAGTAGGCGATGCGCATGAATCAAACTGATCACGTGTTACTTTGGGCTTATGGCCGAGTATTTCTAAGATGGCGTCAACAGTTGTGTACAGTTCGTTTTCAAAGTTGTGCATCCGGCTGTAAAAGAGGAAAATGTATATGTAAAAATACCAGCAGTTTACCCGAAGAGGAATTCTCATGAAAATCAACACTGTTTCACTGTTTGAGTCGATACATATACTTGTCGCATGGTATGTTAATTAGTCATGGGGGGTAATACCAGTTATATCTCTGCAGATTGTTTTTTTTTCAGAAAATGAAGAAAGTCTGGGGACTCATTTTAGTTTATAATTATGTATCTTATCAAGAGGAATCATACGGGTTAGACATAACGATATTCTTGCAAGTAAGACAAACATAATGATTGTCCAGCGTAGGCTTGACAAGATAGTTATCTAGTAAGGGATGGGATTGTTGGGATTAGGTTAAGAGTTGTTAAGGGTAAGACTTAACTAGACACCGCCAAAGGTCCGATAAGACGAAACTCACAAAGGGAGCGTACAAATGACTGTAGATCTCATGCTCAAGCATACACTTAAGATAGTCACGCGGCTGCAGTCGCTTTGTGCAAGTGCGCCGAGGGGTTTGTAGCGACAGGCGGAACAGGACCAGACTAAGGGTTTGGCATAAAAGGATTCTAACATGGGTAAGTGAGTGAGCTTAGTTTACGCTGCACTCAGCAATATTCCAGCTATATGGCGGGTGGTCTGTAAATAATCGAGTCTGGACCAGCCAATCCAGTGGTCAACATCATCAGCACCGATCTGCGCTAATGAGAACCGATGCCGTTAGTCTCCTCTCACGACAGGCATTGTCGCCTTTTGTGGCAGGCATGAGTTGCTGAAGATTTATTCTACCCTGGAACTTCACGGTTCTTCTATCATGGATTTGACATAACGGGACTGTAGTTCATATAACGGGACTGTAGTTGCAGTTACCGCTGGCAGCATAAACGTTGTGATGACAACGAGTTCGATAAATATAAACCTCAAACATACGTTCGAAATAAGGTGACCTCAGTAAGGTGTGCATGGATAATGAAATGAGACTAGGCTTGGACATTATTGTGAGTACAACGGAGTAGGGTGGAACATAATGGGAGATAACTCTGTGATATACTCACTCATACAGATTCTCCAGCCTGCTATCGATGTCGGCTAAAGAGTGTATACTCCCTTTGTCAGGATATTGCTTTATTTCATATTCTATATTCTGTAGTTTCCATATCTGCCCGGTACTCGAACTCGACTTGGGTGTGTATGTAGTTCCGCTTGAAGCAATGGGAGACAACCCTGCGTGACCTGTCAAGCTTTCGGAAGTTGGGTCTTTACGGACCGGAAGTGTTTGTTTCTTAGTTTGACTTCCGTCATGCGTGGATTGTGACTTCTCCTTTTTCCCTTTCCGACTCTGTTGGATTGTATCTGAAAATGGGTATTGATGTATAATTAGTGAGTGAGTTTTACTGACGACCCGATGTCGCTATTTGTTTCTTACGACAAGCATGGGTCACTGAAGATCAAATTTGACCTGGATCTTCACGTGTGATGTTGAAATAGAGGTATAGTAGATGGTTACACATGAAAGTGTCTGTTGTTTTATTCAGTCCAGATTGTTGTCATGCGTTGTGCTTTCTCCTCTACATTTGTACCTGTCAATCAGTTTTATGGCTGTATGAACGAGCACAGCGGTCGTGAAATAACAGTGACATATGCCCCGTCGTGTTCAATTGTTGTGGTGGAGCTAGTGGAGCTGCTGCGGTTGTTGCGGTTGTTGTTGTTTGCTGGTGATTGTGGTTCACGTTGTTGGAGTAGATGTAGTCGTAGTGGCGGTGGTAGTAGTAGCTGCACCACTGTTTCGTTTCTTACACCCACTACAGCGGTTTAATACTGCCTCCAGCTGTACGGCAAACACGAAAGTGCCCATAGTGAACCCTTAGGTAAGGATTAGTCAGCAGGTAAGACTAGGAGACTGGGCACGTGTTTTTGTTTGTTTGTTTTGGGGGTGTTTTTTAAGGGAGGAGGGGGCAGTAGTGAGTACCCGCAGTCATCATGGTAGTGATGATCTTGAGAGTGAGTGAGGAGTTTTTATAAGTAGGGAAAATGTGTGCGAGTCAATAAGGATTAGTGAGCGAGTTTCTGAGTGAATGTAGATTTACGCCGCTTTTAGCAATATTTCAACAACATCTCGACAGGGGACGCCAGAAATGGGCTTCGCACATTGTACCCTCATGGGGAATCGATCAAGGGTCCTCGGTGTGACGGGCGAACACTTTAACCACACAGCCCCCGTAAGGATTAGAGCGCAGCGGTATAATGAGGAAGGAGGATGAGAATGTACAGGTGTTAGAGCGCCAAGATGAGTAATGATAGTGTGTTGGTGTGGCAGTATGGACTCCGAGACTAATTACCTGTCTTCTTGTTGAAGTCTTCCTCCGTCACCTCCTCAGTGGCGCCCTCTGTCGACAGTTCCAAGATACCCACCCCTTCATCTTCGCTAGCAGACAGGTCGATGATGTCGCGACTGGTCCGCTGTGCGTCCATGCTGCCCACTCGTCGCTGCCTCAGACCAGCACGCCCTGTTGAATAAATATAATAGGAGGAATTATACAGGACGTCGTTGAGCCAGCAAAGGTCACTGTGGCAACGGACCTACAATCTTTCTTCTGGGGCACTGGCAAGCCTGCGTGTGAGCGAGCATAGTTTTACGGCGCCTATTTTTGCCTGTATACAACACCTTTAGCTATAGCAGTATTCTAGCAATGTGTTTGGTGCGGGTGGGGGGACCAGAACCAGGATCTCAGGTGTGAAGAACGAACGGTTTACCGATTACGCTATACCATGTGTGTATAACTGAATGTACTTATTCGGGTGCATCCCCAGAGCTGCTGTTTGCGTGAGTGAGTGGGTGAGTTTAGATGTAGGTCGCCATTCGCAAGATCAGAACAATATCAAGGCGGGGGACACCAGATATGGACTTCACACGTTGTACCCATGTGGTGTATCGAACACGGGTCTTGGGCGTGACCAGCGAACACTTCAACCACTGGACTACCAAACCTCCCCTTTCTACTGTTAGGACATGTATTTCTCTCAACTGATTGTTTGATGCCGTATTCATCAATAAAAGCAATAGCGTGAAAATCATAAAATCTGGACCAGAAAATAAGGCAACCGACATTATGAGTGACAGCGTGAATGAGTTTAGTTTTACGCCGCTTACATTATGAGTGACAGCGTGAATGGGTTTAGTTTTACGCCGCTTACATTATGAGTGACAGTGTCAGTGAGTTTAGTTTTACGCCGCTTACATTATGAGTGACAGTGTGAATGAGTTTAGTTTTATGCCGCTTACATTATGAGTGACAGCGTGAATGGGTTTAGTTTTACGCCGCTTACATTATGAGTGACAGTGTCAGTGAGTTTAGTTTTACGCCGCTTACATTATGAGTGACAGTGTCAGTGAGTTTAGTTTTACGCCGCTTACATTATGAGTGACAGCGTGAATGGGTTTAGTTTTACGCCGCTTACATTATGAGTGACAGCGTGAATGAGTTTAGTTTTACGCCGCTTACATTATGAGTGACAGTGTCAGTGAGTTTAGTTTTACGCCGCTTACATTATGAGTGACAGCGTGAATGAGTTTAGTTTACGCCGCTTACATTAGGAGTGACAGCGTGAATGAGTTCATTTTTACGCCGCTTACATTATGAGTGACAGTGTGAGTGAATTTAGTTTTACGCCGCTTACATTATGAGTGACAGCGTGAATGAGTTTAGTTTTACGCCGCTTACACTATGAGTGACAGCGTGAATGAGTTTAGTTTTACGCCGCTTACATTATGAGTGACAGCGTGAATGAGTTTAGTTTTACGCCGCTTACACTATGAGTGACAGTGTGAGTGAATTTAGTTTTACGCCGCTTACATTATGAGTGACAGCGTGAATGAGTTTAGTTTTACGCCGCTTACATTATGAGTGACAGTGTCAGTGAATTTAGTTTTACGCCGCTTGCATTATGAGTGACAGCGTGAATGAGTTTAGTTTTACGCCGCTTACATTATTAGTGACAGCGTGAGTGAGTTTAGTTTTACGCCGCTTACATTATGAGTGACAGAGTGAGTGAGTTTAGTTTTACGCCGCTTACATTATGAGTGACAGCGTGAGTGAATTTAGTTTTACGCCACTTACGTTATGAGTGACAGCGTGAATGAGTTTAGTTTTACGCCGCTTACATTATGAGTGACAGAGTGAATGAGTTTAGTTTTACGCCGCTTACATTATGAGTGACAGAGTGAGTGAGTTTAGTTTTACGCCGCTTACATTATGACTGACAGAGTGAGTGAGTTTAGTTTTACGCCGCTTACATTATGAGTGACAGTGTGAATGGGTTTAGTTTTACGCCGCTTACATTATGAGTGACAGCGTGAATGAGTTTAGTTTTACGCCGCTTACATTATGAGTGACAGCGTGAATGAGTTTAGTTTTACGCCGCTTACATTATGAGTGACAGCGTGAGTGAGTTTAGTTTTACGCCGCTTACATTATGAGTGACAGCGTGAGTGAGTTTAGTTTTACGCCGCTTACACTATGAGTGACAGCGTGAATGTGTTTAGTTTTACGCCGCATACATTATGAGTGACAGTGTGAGTGAGTTTAGTTTTACGCCGCTTACATTATGAGTGACAGCGTGAATGAGTTTAGTTTTACGCCGCTTACATTATGAGTGACAGAGTGAGTGAGTTTAGTTTTACGCCACTTACGTTATGAGTGACAGCGTGAATGAGTTTAGTTTTACGCCGCTTACATTATGAGTGACAGCGTGAATGAGTTTAGTTTTACACCGCTTACATTATGAGTGACAGCGTGAATGAGTTTAGTTTTACGCCGCTTACATTATGAGTGACAGCGTGAATGAGTTTAGTTTTACGCCGCTTACATTATGAGTGACAGCGTGAATGAGTTTAGTTTTACGCCGCTTACATTATGAGTGACAGAGTGAGTGAATTTAGTTTTACGCCGCTTGCATTATGAGTGACAGCGTGAATGAGTTTAGTTTTACGCCGCTTACATTATGAGTGACAGCGTGAGTGAGTTTAGTTTTACGCCGCTTACATTATGAGTGACAGAGTGAGTGAGTTTAGTTTTACGCCGCTTACATTATGAGTGACAGCGTGAGTGAATTTAGTTTTACGCCACTTACGTTATGAGTGACAGCGTGAATGAGTTTAGTTTTACGTCGCTTACATTATGAGTGACAGAGTGAGTGAGTTTAGTTTTACGCCGCTTACATTATGAGTGACAGAGTGAGTGAGTTTAGTTTTACGCCGCATACATTATGAGTGACAGAGTGAGTGAGTTTAGTTTTACGCCGCTTACATTATGAGTGACAGTGTGAATGGGTTTAGTTTTACGCCGCTTACATTATGAGTGACAGCGTGAATGAGTTTTGTTTTACGCCGCTTACATTATGAGTGACAGCGTGAATGAGTTTAGTTTTACGCCGCTTACATTATGAGTGACAGCGTGAGTGAGTTTAGTTTTACGCCGCTTACATTATGAGTGACAGCGTGAGTGAGTTTAGTTTTACGCTGCTTACATTATGAGTGACAGCGTGAATGTGTTTAGTTTTACGCCGCTTACATTATGAGTGACAGCGTGAGTGAGTTTAGTTTTACGCCGCTTACATTATGAGTGACAGTGTGAGTGAGTTTAATTTTACGCCGCTTACATTATGAGTGACAGCGTGAATGAGTTTAGTTTTACGCCGCTTACATTATGAGTGACAGAGTGAGTGAGTTTAGTTTTACGCCGCTTACATTATGAGTGACAGAGTGAGTGAGTTTAGTTTTACGCCGCTTACATTATGAGTGACAGCGTGAGTGAATTTAGTTTTACGCCACTTACGTTATGAGTGACAGCGTGAATGAGTTTAGTTTTACGCCGCTTACATTATGAGTGACAAAGTGAGTGAGTTTAGTTTTACGCCGCTTACATTATGAGTGACAGTGTGAATGGGTTTAGTTTTACGCCGCTTACATTATGAGTGACAGCGTGAATGAGTTTAGTTTTACGCCGCTTACATTATGAGTGACAGCGTGAATGAGTTTAGTTTTACGCCGCTTACATTATGAGTGACAGCGTGAGTGAGTTTAGTTTTACGCCGCTTACATTATGAGTGACAGCGTGAGTGAGTTTAGTTTTACGCCGCTTTCATTATGAATGACAGCGTGAGTGAGTTTAGTTTTACGCCGCTTACATTATGAGTGACAGCGTGAATGAGTTTAGTTTTACGCCGCATACATTATGAGTGACAGTGTGAGTGAGTTTAGTTTTATGCCGCTTATATTATGAGTGACAGCGTGAATGAGTTTAGTTTTACGCCGCTTACATTATGAGTGACAGCGTGAGTGAGTTTAGTTTTACGCCGCTTACATTATGAACGTTGATGTACTGGGATAGGATGACATGCATTAACTTTGAAGCGACTCAGCCAAGCTGATCCTAGTTTCCCTCTCTTATTGAAAACACGGACTGTTGAAGACCTAAAACCAGTTCTATCACGAACCTATAAAAACTCTTAAATGCTATGGATGACTCAAGACCCCAACTCACCTTCGATTTCTGTATTACGTCGCTTACACTGCAGTCTCGGACGTCGTTGTCGTATAAACTTCAGCGTCTCATCCTCCATTTTGTTTTTTACCTTTCGTTGTAGTAGTGTGCCCTGGAAACATGAAAACATTGCAAAACAAATTCATCAATTTTTGTTGGGATTATACGTAGATCTGGTGAAAGCAGTTTAACTTAACGCCGAGTTGAACTAAACCCCGGCAATAACGCTAGAACAGACAATCCAGTGATAGATATCACGAGCCTCAGTCTGTGGCACTGGGATACGGTGGTATGAGTCAACCAGGATCAGCAGCTCTCGCCACCAGATCCCGTTAATCGCCTCTTACACGGAAGACCAATTGTAACCAGGATCTCCATGTGTGTGTGTGTGTGTGTGAGAGAGAGAGAGAGAGAGAGAAAGAGAGAGAGAGAGAGCGAGAGAGAGAAAGAGAGTGTGTGTGTGTGAGAGAGTGGGTATGTGAATATGTGTGTGTGTGAGAGGGAGAGAGAGAGAGAGAGTGGGTGTGTGAATGTGTGTGTGAGAGAGTGTGTGTGTGTGAGAGAGTGATATGTGAATATGTGTGTATATGTGTGTGTGTGAGAGAGAGAGAGTGGGTGTGTGAATGTGTGTGAGAGTGAGTGTGTGTGTGTGTGTGAGAGAGTGGGTATGTGAGTGTGTGTGAGAGAGAGTGTGTGTGTGTGTGTGAGAGATAGAATGGGTATGTGAATATGTGTGTGTGTGTGTGTGTGTGTGTGTGTGTGTGACTCTTGGATTAATTCGGAACTCATCGCATTGACGTAGTGACCACTGACCACTGATGTATACTGAACAGCACAAGAATCACAACTCTGGCCATTTGTCACGCTTTCACATAGAAGGCATAAACATGAATGCTTACCTCAAAACATTTCATTTTCGTTAAAATTGCGTTTGTTTATATGTTCAGTGTATGTAGGTTACTATGCGACTGTGTCTTGGGATGGTTAATATCCCGTCAATCCGGACACGACCTTGACGCCATGCTTGCCTACTATGTGAAAGTAGTACTTAAATTTCCATATGACCTCTCTGATTTGCATCGATATCTGTATATGATCCGAACTGATACCGAAATTATCCATTGTATGATAAAGTTTAACATGAACACACAACTCATTTTTCTGACTACGAACAGCCCTGTCCCAGTCTCTTCGGCCTGGTTTCGGGGAGGCGTCCTTGCTTTGAATACGGAACGCATTCTATCGATATCGAGCACATTTATAACTCAAACTTCTGTAACAACAGTTTGGCTCACCTTCCGAAGGTTAAAGGTCACTTGGAACTTTTGGAGGAACGTGTCAGCAAACTCCGGATACGTATAGAGAACCTCTTTCAGGTCAGCCAGCTCGATCTTGTTTATGTCACAGTACGACAGCGCCCGGACACAGTACATGGTCTTGCCTACCGTCATTTTATCTGGATCTTTTATATCTTCGCCGAATATATCATCCTTGCCTACACACAGAAAACAAAGCAAAGTGGCAGTGAGCTGGATTTTACGTCGCCTCAGAAAGTATTTAGCATTCACTGTGGCGTATACATTGAGATGATGGAGAATAAGGCCAAGTTGTGGAAGCGCCACGACTGTACAACTCGCACGTCTTTGTTCCGGTGTTGGATCTACGACGATCGCAGGGCTACGATCCCTGTTAACGTATGGGAGTTACGATCGCCTTAGAGTTACGATCGTTTTGAGGGGCTCCTTTCACGAATCAACCTTTACTAAGGCTAACCTTAACTCCCATTCTTTAACATGGCACTAATATGACCCTGGACCTTGGAAACCTTACTGCCATGTTAAAGAATGGGAGTTAACGTTAACCTTAGTTAAGGTTGATTCGTGAAAGGAGGCCCAGGTCTCTTAGCATGTCTCAATTCTGGAACCTAAATGTCAGGAAACTCTCCTCGCTTTGGCCAGTTTCTGACATAGGATTTGCAAAATCCAACATGCAGTTATCAGGAATATAATTATGCTAGGAATGAAAAATGAAAAAAAAGAAAATTTTGTGAAAAGTGAAGATTGAACAAATATAATTTTTTGTGATGTCGCATATTTCCGTATTTTCTCTGAATGTTCATTCCGATGTTAGATAACAACAGTGTTCTGTATTTTCCCCGACGCTGGACCAATTATCATTCTTATGGGGTATCAGGTCATGAATCATGTCAGCTTGATTTTTTTTAGATAAAAAAACATTTCCGAAGCAAGGCCGCTCTAGCAGCAACATAATCCATTTACGGACTATTGTGTAGTGATGGTAAAATAAAAATGAAGAATTGGTGAGGACGCTCAATATTGTTATTTTCAACATGAGGAGTTTACGTTTTGTTCGGTGTGATACCTCATAACCAAAATATACCACTCAAAAGTAGTCTAAACACAAAATGAGATAGACTTCCTATGGTAAGATGTAAAGATTCGGATGTTGATTAAACTTAGTTTCAGTGTTTCGCATACAAAGCTTCTATAAAAAATACAAACACACACAGACATAAAAACCCTCCCCCCTCACCCCCCCCCCCCCAAGAAAAAACAGACAAAAAAAAGCAAAACAAAAAAAACCCCAAAAACCCCAAAACCAAACAAACATACCAAAGAGAATACAACAAACAGCAAACAAACAAAAGAAAGGAACAAACAAACAAAAATCCGAACAAATTAACAAAAAAAACCCCCAAAACAACAGCAACAAAAACTCCACTTGAACGTTTTAACTGATGGATCATCAAAGAAATGTTTGTCAATACTATTGTGTATTTTTTGCTTTAAAGAAAGTTGATATAATATGACCAAATTTTCCTACATCCATGGTCAGTTTATTAATACAGGTTTTCACGCGAGTGTGTTTTGGGATGGTTAATATCCTGCATTGGGAATAAAAATTGTATTTAGCGAGCCGTGGCGATCTTGGCGTTTTTGATAACGCATCAAGTTGGTAATGAAATTTCATTCGGTTGAACAAAGTGAATTAGAATAGAATTGATTTCCTTTTGCGGTATTAAAAGATATAAGGCGGACTATCACTGATAGAGGCTGCAACTAGATGGCAGTGTAAAATCCAATTTGTCTGGAACAGTTTAGTCGGATTTTATATTATCTTATTATTAATATGCATTACGTATAATGATCATTTTTACTACAGCTATGATAATTTTCTGTTGGTATGGCAGTCTTAGTAACAAGAGCGGTTTGGAACCATAAGAGCGCTTCAGGGACCCTATCCATAAGCATCCGTAGAGCTCGTGAGTCAATTATAAAGTATAGGGTTACGATGGCGTTATGAATCTACCCCCTGAAACTTAAGCACTAGTTGATACATGTTCAAGCATCTTACTGCTTGGCATCTTAATATTAGAAGAGCCAAGTGTGAAATTTAGGAAAATTTCAGTTAACCTTTTGAACATCAAATGTACTTTAATGTTCGCATGACATTGTGCACCTGGATTCCTGTGCCGTCCTCTCGCTAACACTGAGGTTCTCTAACACTGGTATCTTAGCAAGCCTATGGATTTCTATCTTCGTTTTGTAATCTATACCATTTATCATAACCAGGCATGCCTTTTCAGGGATCAAAGCACTGACAGTACCGCAACCAAGCAACAGGCTTTAATCTTCCGTTTGAACAAAGAGACTGTTGAAATGACCGTGAATAGCAACATGTTGCTCGATGCGGCCCTAAAATCACCATGGCGATTTCAAAGCGCGGTGTGCAAGGCGACGCGTCACGTGGACAGGCAGGCGAATCTCACCTCAGTTCCAAATGACTCCAGCAGATCCCAATCACGCGATCACCCAGTTCACGCCTACTTTTGATTTGAAAAGCATGCCACTAAAGGTGTTTTTATTAAAAAATATGTTTGGCGGAGACATGTTTTTTTCGCCAAAAGACGTATATGAAGGCGTCCATCTGATAAATGAGTGAGAAGATACTCCGAAACGTCATTGTCCTCAAATACAGAAGGTAGCATCCATACATACTCGCCTTCAGGTGATCAGCTCTAAATGGCGTCCACAGACTGCAAGTACGTATGTCTTAATAAAGATATGAGAAGAAACACGCGATGGTACCTATTTCGCAATTCCTCTCAAAGGCTTGTACTTTCATTGATTAAAACGTATTTATTTCGGTTCTGATTTAGACACAGGGAAAGTACTGATCTGGATGTCAGACTAAGCGGGATTTTTTGTGTCTAATGGTTAAAGATTAAGGCGCACATTGCAATACCGGGCTGTCTGAGACTAATCTGCAACAGAACTGTACCACAGCCCACGACTACACCGACAGGGGGGAGCGAGTAGGTGGTGATTTTTGCTTCGGTATTCAGAAGGTGTGTGGTGAAGCAAATTTTTAAAAATTACACTTTCTACTTGTGTTAAGCTGTTACTGGTATTTTGTTTCTTAATGTTGTTAGAAAATTGCCTGGTTTCACAAAAATATTATCCCCTTGTATCATTTTATTTCGAATCTATCCTCTTTTTCAAAATCTGCGTGTTTACAAATTATTTATTTTCAGAAAATAATAGCCACATTACTATTGTCAGTCCTTGTCGTCACCAAATGACGTTGTCGATTTGATGTCATCGGATTTGTTGACGTCACTTTGATTAATTCCTGGTGGCCAAAATATTTGTCATCGTATTTCTAACATTCCTGTGTGGAGCGGTGGCGTAGCCTGGTGGTTTAAGCGCTGGCTCGTCACGCCGAAGACCCGGGTTCGATTCCTCACATGGGTACAATGTGTGAAAAGCTGGTGGCTCCCGCCGTGATATTGCTCGAGTATTGCTAAAAGCGACGTGAAACCACACTCACTCGCTCCAGCTGATGTAAGGACTTGTGTTTTCACACATCCTGCACACAATGTGGTGTATCTAATAGAACACTGGCTGATACATAGTCACAGGGGTGTAATTAGACTAAACAATGACTGTGTACGGTTTGCCAAACTATCGGTGTGATCAGCTGATCGAAACATTGGATCAACAGCAACGTTGGATCGATATATCCAAGAAAAAATATGTATTTAAAAAAGACAACGGCGACGCTGAATAAAGACATGAGAATCGAACGATCGAACGACATCGATGCTTAAAATGTATGAATCAGTGTAGAGAATTACAGTCAGATTAAACGAACCGGGACAGATACGTCAGTAAGAAGACTGCTACTTTCAATCAGATGGACTGTAACCGACAAATTCAATTTTCCTCAGAAGAAGAACCCTTATACGTTGTAGTTATGTAACTCAGTCTAGAGACGATCAAGATGCGAACTTGCTGTTATGTTCTTCATTGCACCCTGGCTCAGGAATAGAAAGGCGATTCGAGCAAGCTCTGAATATGGATGAATACTGCCATAATATCCTGCCCAAGAATAACAATGGCAGACAGGAACCAAATTCCATCGACTCTAATAATCCGTAGCGATGAAAGTAGTATGTTTTGTTGGCGTGGCTGAATGTTTTACATTAAGGGCATAGGATACAAGATATCAAAATGTCAGGATATTGCTAATTTTGGTATTATTTTGTAGAAAGATGTGTCCCGCATCTAATTATGTAATAAAAATAGCAAGTCACCGTGGCTTTTGTTTGACAAGTGGCGCCCCTGTGTGGGACCATCTGTAAAATGTAATATGTCAATATTTTTTTACTTAAAAGTAAATTGTTTACCTTTTTATTCAACATGTGGTCATAGTATTGCTATGAAATATAGAAGGAAAATCAATGTTCAAGGCACTATGCAAGATTTGACACATTATGTACCTTCTAAAAAAACAGGAATATAAAAAAAAATATTAATATTGATTCATTGATGAAAAACAGATTTCAATAACAAGAAGGTTTTTATGAAATGAATTTTAATATTGTAAATTCACACTAGATTAATAGTGTAAAATAATTAAAATATGTCACCAGAGGGTATAAACCTTATGTCCAATTACAGCAGCATACCCCAATTAAATTTGGCAGGTGGAGATAACTCCATGTTTACCTCAGGATAAATGCATGCATGGCCAAAATATCATGAGGTATTATTAGAAGAAGAATAAAGGGAAATAACTGTGCAACAAAAATGCGCGTTCCTACTGCCACATACTGTCACACACCGTATGTGCACAAAGCATGGTATCAAACCTCATTAAATGAATACAACATTTGGTTAGTTCACACAGGAATTTAAGAAACAACAATCCGATATTGACTATAACTGATTACAACTACCAAGCCTCGATTACCTAATATGGCCATGACTGTATCATCTTTGAGGATTTCTATAGAACCACGTGCTATAAAGTAGATGGCTGTCATGATAGCACCCGGATGTAGTAACGTGTCTCCCGGTGGCGCATGCGTAGTCTTGAACTTCCTTGAGAGTGCTCGTAAACAGCCTGAAACAATCAAAACGTGTGTGATTAGAGAAAATAAGGTGATAGAGTTGGGCAGAAATGTATTTTATTCACAAAGAGCATGTTGCAGGAATATCACACACAATGGTCTGAACACATTCAAATTTTCAAGTTATCCCTAAAAACTCAAGTCAGATCGCGAAAGGTTGATCGCTGCGATACAAATCAGCAAGTTTAATCGAATTCATAAGGAGGGGCTACTATTTGAGTTATTTTACGAACGTTTCAAGTTTGAGTGTTTTTGATAACGCAGCAAGTGAGCAATGAAATTTCATTCGGTTGAACAGAGTGAATTAGAATAGAATTGATTTCCTTTTGTGGTATTTAAAGATATAAGGCGGGCTATCTAAGATAGAGGCTGCAACTAGATGGCAGTGTAAAATCCAATTTGTCTGGAACAGTTTAGTCGGATTATATTTTATCTTATTATCAGTATCCATTATGTATAATGGTCATTTTTACTATGGCCATGATAATTTTCTGTTGCTATGTATGGCAGTCTCAGTAATGACAAGAGCGGTTTTGAACTGTATGAGCGCTTCAGGGACCCTATCCATAAAGCATTTGTTGAGCTATATCATTCGTAAGCCAATGATAATGTATAGAGTTACGACGGTTCGAAACCTTACGATGGCGTTATGAATCTGGGCCCGTATTCTCGAAACGTTCGTAGCCCTAAGAATTCTTAACTTTGATCGTAGTCAGTGTGTTAAGAATGAGCTTAAGAAGTTCGTAGGGTTACGAACGTTTCGAGAATAGCTAGCCTGGCCCCTGAAACTTTAACACGAGTGGATACAGATCCAAGCATCTTACTGCTTGACGTCTTAGTATTAGATGAGCCACGACCTGACACGTGACCCTAATTTGCATATATGGGAACCCCCTCCAGAACATTCAGTTTGAAACAAGAGGGAAACATGTTGTTGTCTACATATTAAAAAGTCCATTTTCGTCGCGCGAATCGTGTCGTGATGGCGTTTTGTGGAACTAAATCGCTCATGAGACACGTGATAAGAGTAGCGGTATTGATTGCACGCCAAGATCATCCTGTATTGCACGTGCTTAATCGCCAATCTACCTGTAGCAAATCAAGTGTATTCTTCCAGATTACTTGCTCCGCCTGCTTGTCACAAACGCGTTCACTGCGCTGGCCGTCATCTAATAGTTGTCAAGCAGTACAGTAAGGTGATTTCTAACGTTTGGAACCACGAGAGGTGACCTGTTCCATAAAAGAGACGCGATTGAGTATGTAAATGTCGGTGAATGAATGCTCCGAAATGAGTGCCCAGAGGACACAACCACATGTGTGTGTTTTGTATCTGAATACGTGGGATTTGTAAGATTTGTAAGTTTCACTGCAGCAATACTCCGGTGGACACCAAAAAACTGGCTTCGCACATCGTACACAAATGGACTCCGGTCTTCTACGTGATGAACAAAGACATTATATACATGGCTGACGAACAGACCTGTTCCTGACTAGGAGGAAGTAGTAGCACATGTAAGTGAGTGAGTGAGTGAGTTGAGTGTAGGTTTACGCCGCTTTTAGCAATATTCTAGCAATATCACGACAGGGGACAACAAAAATGGGCTTCACACATTGCCCCCCCCCCTCCCTCCCATGTGGGAAATCGAACCTGGGTCCTTGGTGTGACGAGGGAATGCTTTAACAACTGGACTACCTATCGCCCCTGGTTATACAGAAGTCGGACACGATCAAAGACTAACCCACATTCAACATACAGCACAAAAACATCATCAAAGTGACGAAAAGGTTACCCAGGCATAACAGTAATGATTAGAGGCAATTACTCTGACTATTTTTGGTGTCTTCCCTGCTGTTCAAAAGATAACTGCAGCCGCACAAACTGGATGCCGATTTAGGGCGCAAAGAAAATTCTGTCCGACAATCGTCCACTTCAAGTTCTTTCAACTGATCTGGTCATCCAACGAGACTGTCCGGATTCGGCGTCAGGGTTTCCTGATATTACAACAGTCTATACGGTAATGATAACAATTATCCTGGTTATTTGCCCTGATGGTAATGGTCAATTGCCGACAGGCAAACGTGATGCCATGTTTATTAACACTGAAAGGAGCACCCCTGACCTTACACATTTGCATAATTACCCGTTTATGCATCAAATGGATACCGTTTTCATCCTTTGACTTATCGCTATCTTTCCGAAGACACCCACCAATGATATGAATAACAGTTGATACATTCAAACCCCGTTGTGTCGAAGTTGACATAACTGAAACTGAATAATTCGTTCCATCCGTAGCACAAAATGATGATAGATATTGAATATGAAGAACCCAGCATTTTCTTGGAAACAAAGGTGCGTTCGACGCATTGTAATACGACCTAACGGTGTTTCGTTCTGTATGAGTCGGTGTTCCGGTTACACGAGGTTTCACTGAACATAATCCTTATTTGGCAGGTGTGTAGGAAATAGTGGTTGTCACGAGACGGTTCAAGAGGTGCCAGCTGGACTTGGTAAAACATAGACACACGAACCGGTTGCCAAGAAGCTTGTTCAGCTCGATAAAATATACAACGTGTTTATCAAACTCACGAACTGGTTGTCACAAACCGGTGTCCAAAGAGCCTGCTTGGCTTGATAAGATATATGATTTCTATCTCACACCCACGAACCGCTTACTACGAACCGGTTGCCACGAACCGGTTGATACGAACCGGTGTCCATGGAGCCTGCTGGGCTTGATAAGATATATGACTTCTATCTCACCCCAACGAACCGCTTACTACGAACCGGTTGCCACGAACCGGTTGATACGAACCGGTGTCCATGGGGCCTGCTGGGCTTCACAAAGTATGTGAAAATTATTTCATTCATATTTTTTTGTTTTGTTTTTTTGCGTAGGGTTCCATGGTCAACGCTATGATTTCCAGCTTCTCGGGGAAATCTAGCCGAGATTGCCATAGCAACAGGACCTTATTCACACTTGGAGCCGAGGGGCACTAGTCGAAATTGGTTTCATGGTAATTTTAATATAATTTGAATTTGAATTCTACTTTTATAGATTTGTAATGTACGCTTTTCTTACATGTATCATGTCATGCAAGAATGTGTTGAAGTAGCCGGCAGGCTCATGAAGTTTTCAAACAGTTAGGTTTTAACGTCGTCGGGAACATTATACAAGCTATATCACTGGATCTCTGCTAAACTGTGGGGAAAAACCCGGAGTAATGCAAGTGTTAGACCAGTCAGCCATTTAGTCTAAGGCCGGTTTTTAGCAACATTTCACAGATAATAACGCCGTGAAACACCACAGTTTGGCCTCACACAGTGTACAAATGTGGGGAATCTTACCAGAGATTTTGGCGTGACGAGCTAACGATCTAACCGCTCGTCAGGTGACCGACATGAGTATAAGTATGGCACTGATAAGACAAGAAACAGACAGGGAGATTCAGCAAGACAGATTCGAATTCGCACATGTGTGCCAGAAGAAAATAAACCTCCAGGTTTTTCAACGCAGCCCTCACGTTTTTAACCTGTCACGACAAGTGGATCTGTGTGTGCTGTTCTACACTTAAAAACAACAACAATTGTTACGGTTAAATATTTGCCGTGAGTAAAAGTATAAGAAATCCCTCAGAACCAGCAAAATATGGCACTTAGAATTTTCTTGACTCCGGAAGTAAACGCATTTCATACTCAAAGGGAGATAACTCTAAAGCGCTACCTGTTGCCAAAGTACTAATAGCACTGGGCATTTATGATACGAAATGTGCACCATAATAGCTATTATAACTAAAATGATAGAATTATCATGAAAACTGCCGCTCGTTATCAGAAATGAGCGGTCCACTGTAACTCGATAACGCCTGCAAAATGCTTGACGACGGGCCATTATCAAGCCCGTTGTTAGGTGACGTCATATGTAGCTCAGCTGTTGAAGTTCAATCACCTACGGCTCGAATGAACTTGGGTTCATTATTGACCATATATCTGGCTCACATTCGTCACATGTGCCTGTGCCATTATGCACTTTCCTGCTTGTGCCATCCATAACGATTGTGCCATAAATGACAACATACAGCAATGAAAATATCGACTTGAAGTCTAACGTTGTTGATCACTGAAACCAATGGCGGCTGGTAGTATGAGCAAAGGTCAAGGTCGAATGTCGTCACTTTCATTAGTGACGTCATCTCTGTTGTTCTATGACGTGACTATATTTGTAAAATGTGTGTCAGTGACCTCCTTCGTTTTGTTGTTGGCAGTAAATGCTTCTAAACCGATGCCGCTGTTTTTATTCTTATTGTATTAAAAATTCTATTCATTTTAGCTATAATAACGGTAACGCTATTTTTCAGGGCATTATCATTTGCAGAAGCCCTCGGTCTTTTCAACTGCCCTCCTTCGTCGGGCAGTTAATGAAAGACCTCGGGCAAATGATAATGCCCTGAAAAATGGCGTTACCCTTATACTATGACCCAACAACTACTATCACTTTAATCTATGATACAATTTACAGAAAATACTCTCTCGTAACCTGATTATAGTGTTACATCGATAATGGTGCATTTGTTCCTATACTGATGCTTACCTGGGCTGGCTCCTTTAAAAGCCCCACAGTTGTTGAGTAGATTCCGGTTTAGATGAAGACATATGTCAGCTTGCAGGCAGTCAGGGAAACTCTTCAGTACCTGTTGATGAAAATAACAATAGTGTTGATGATGATGGTGGCAGCCTTTCTACAAAAATAACAACGATAATCCGAAAGTTGATGGCTCTGCAACACCTGTAGGTAAAATTAACATGGACAATGATGGTCATCATCATCATCATCATCATCATCATCATTATCATCATCATCATCAAGACGTCTACAACGACGACGAAGATGGTGATGCTGATGACGATGCGTATCCCACGTTCCAAACGGCGTCGGCAACTGCTTAAAGCCACTGTAAGACCTTTAAGGAATATTATTATTGTTATTATACAAGATGCACACACACACACACACACACACACACACACACACACACACGCACACATATATGTATATAGCGCACATATCCACACAGCCTGGGCTTGCTCAGTCTCCACGGCAAACCGTATTGTCAATTTCACCTCCCTTGTCAAACACAACTCTTGTTGCCACTAGGCGCAGAGTCACAGTCACATTCACCGCTGGGTTGACTGGGACACATAGTCGCAATACTTTGTCCAAGTTTACTGCACGTTGCTGTACCCGCTGCTATGCAAAAAACGTCTCGTCTCCAAGAACTACGTCCTACGTGCAATACTTCCATTTCCACACCTCCTCTCAAATAGCTCGAATATTGTTATGAGCGGCGTAAAACTAAACTCACTCTCTCTAGGAAGATGGTACTGGCAGAACAAGCACGCATATTTTATTGTGCTAAAGCTGGGTGACGTCACTACCTTTTACAGACATTATCAATATGCAAAATTCTTTTGTCTTTCAAAAAGCCCCGAAACTGTTGTGGGAGAGATTTGGAAGATTGTAATAAAATTTCAGTATGCGACGGTAACGTCAGAATTTCTGCCGGCAACAACGTGATTCATTGCCGGGACATCACGTGATTTCGTTCAGCGCTAGAACACTCAAACAGTATGCTTATATGGTTAAAAAAATCAAGGAAAAAACCCTTTAACATCTGAAATACAGTTAATTACTCACTTCAGAGCACTGAGGTTTTCTTTGATTTATACATTTAGAAACATTAAGCCATGTGAGTGATTTCTTTTGTAAACATGTGGAATTATAAATATAATTACGCCCTTGCTCGTCTGAAAACAAATACGTCTAATTTAATACAACATTATCAACAAACGAATATGATATTATCTTCAAAGACAGCCGCCCTTTCAAATATGCGAAAAGGAACGAAAGGCTATCTTCTTTCCTTTCGAATGGCAAGTTACTAATTCTCGGAAGAAATTAATTCACTCTGATGATCTATTCTAACAAGATTTTAGAAAGATATTCCTTGATCGCAGTCATTACCGAGATGATTTTACAGGGATGGGCTTTCTTTATCATGCAAAAATCGAACTAATTTCCGTTCGTTTAGCTTAGCTTTGCTTGCAAAAGTAGACATACCATTTATCAAAGGACACAATAGGATTACAGGGGCTGCGCAGAGCAAGAGAAATACTGACGGCTACTGCGCAAGGTCGATGGACGCACGGCGCTGCTGTTCAGAAAATTAGGAGAATTTATTTGCTTGTGTTGAAGTGTCGAAATTTACACATAAGTTTGCATGAAAAAAATCAGTTATTGAATTACCCAGGCGGAATATTTAGCAAATCCAATACAAGCTTTTGTTTCTTGTGTATCATAGTTTTAGTCCTGATGGAATGGATTCCGTTAATGGGATATCGGGACACTGTAATTGTACAATTCAATTCATTATTCTGCAGTTACAACCTGACCTGTTGACACTGGCAGTGTCGATGGTAGAGTTTAAGTTCTTTCTGTGCAAACTATTCTACAATAAAGGTAAGAACAAATATTGGTGTCATTGGCAACCGATGCATTCATGTTCAAGGGTTTGGTTGTAGCGTTTATTTGTAAAAATGTAGTCAGAATGTTAATTCATACTATTATTAATATTATCAGTTTAGTGGCTCAGACATATCAGCCTTTGATAGTGAGACGCACCAGCCTTTGGAACAAAGAGGCATCAGTCTGTGATAGTGAGACGCACCAGCCTTTGGAACAAAGAGGCATCAATCTGTGATTGTGAGACGCACCAGCCTTTGGGACAAAGAGACATCTGTCTGTGATTGTGAGACGCACCAGCCTTTGGCACAAAGAGACATCTGTCTGTGATAGTGAGACGCACCTGCCTTGGGCACAAAGAGACATCTGTCTGTGATTGTGAGACGCACCAGCCTTTGGCACAGAGAGATATCAGTGTGTGATTGTGAGACGCACCAGCCTTTGGCACAAAGATACATCAGTCTGTGATTGTGAGACGCACCAGCCTTTGGCACAAAGATACATCTGTCTGTGATTGTGAGACGCACCAGCCTTTGGCACAAAGAGACATCTGTCTGTGACGGTGAGACGCACCAACCTTTGGCACAAAGAGACATATGTCTGTGATTGTGAGACGCACCAGCCTTTGGCACAAAGAGACATCTGTCTGTGATTGTGAGACGCACCAGCCTTTGGCACAAAGAGATATCATTCTGTGACGGTGAGACGCACCAGCCTTTTATACTAAGATGCGTTTGATGCTAAGACGCACATTAAGCCTCTCCTACTAAGATGCATAAGCGTTTGGTACTGAGAAGCTATGTAGACTTTCGTACATAGACGCATCAGTTGTTCATATGAGGACAAACCAGCTTTCGATACTGAGACCTTGATGCGAGTGCGCAACAGCCTTTGATACTAAGACGCATCAGCATTTCATACACAGACGTGTCAGTTGTTGATACTTGGACACATCAACTTTTGATACTCAGAAGCTACAGACTTGATATGAGTGCGCAAAAGTCTTTGACACGAAGACGCATATGCCTATCATAGATACGCGTATCAGCCTTTGTAGACGCAGCTATTTAGTATCAGCTTTAGATACTAAGAGGCATCGGTCATTGGCGTTTGATACCAAAACTTGCAAGTCTTGACACTAAGACATCTGCCTTTGATCCTGAGATTCATTACGCTTCATACAAGACGCCATTCATTAAAAAAATGCTTCAGGAACATAGCTTGCGGTGTAAATAACACTAAAAACTAGTGTCAAAGATATCACCTTCATAGTTTGTGGAGGAAACTGGGATATTTTTTTTGTCAAAAGATAACTACATAGGTCTTTAAAAAACACACTGGTAACTCGGCTTGCTATGTGTTCTAAAATCTGTGCTGCAGGTGCTGGGTGCGTGATCGAGCTTTAGGCCCTTTTTAGCAACAGTCCAGCAATATCACAACAGAGGACGCTAGAAATGGGCTCCACTGAACCCATGTGGGCAATTGACCCTGTCTTCGGCGTGACAAGCGAGACTTTTTCCAACATCTCGTGACGAGAGAGTATTTAACCAACATCCAACTATTGGTGCACCGTTAGTGTTCCTTCAGTCTATGTAAACTTAGTCTAATTCGTTACACGCTTACACTGAGTCAAACAAAACTAGTAGGAGGTCGCGTCAACTAACCTTTGAGCATGATCGGCCAATCAAAAGAGAGACGACCGAACGGATTTAACCAATGAGATAACGGCTACTGTTTAAGGTTTGGTGGGTCTGGTGCCTCAACAAACGAAATTCCGTATACAACACAGATATTTGGCTTGTAGTATATACGTTTAGGGCCTTCTGATGACATGGTTACCATTATCTAATATTTCCGCAAGCTGACATCCTTGAATATTGACCAAAAACCCACTATTTTTAGCGATAGTTTACTCACTGTTGACAGTGTTGTTGCGAGCTCCATGTCCATCACCCCGAAGCGATGGAACAGAAAATAGCATTCGAATTCGTTCGGGTACAAAACCTTTTCCAGGTTTAAGTTCAAAAGGTATGTGCGAATGTCCACTTTCAGGATTTGGTAAGCAGCGTTCTGATTGGTCAGTCTCAAAGGTTACCTAGAGTTTGTTAGACTCAGTGTAGGAGTGTGACGAATGATACTGAGACTAAGTGTACTCAGACAAGTGTTCAGTGACATTCGTGTTCATGTCTCGTCATGAAGTTGAGGAATGTTAGTTAATAGCATTGACTTCAGCAATGGCGTGCAAACGGACAAGGTATGTTTCAACAATTTATGTCGTTTCCCTTGAGAGTTTGCCGGCTTTATCTCTGTTTCGTTTCATCTATTCAATCCGCCATTGTCATATTAACGGTTTACACATACGGGTATAGTGTAGCCAATGATTAACTGCTAACGGTTTACACATACGGGTATAGTGTAGCCAGTGATTAACTGCTAACGGTTTACACATACGGGTATAGTGTAGCCAGTGATTAACTGCTAACGGTTTACACATACGGGTATAGTGTAGCCAGTGATTAACTGCTAACGGTTTACACATACGGGTATAGTGTAGCCAATGATTAACTGCTAACGGTTTACACATACGGGTATAGTGTAGCCAGTGATTAACTGCTAACGGTTTACACATACGGGTATAGTGTAGCCAGTGATTAACTGCTAACGGTTTACACATACGGGTATAGTGTAGCCAGTGATTAACTGCTAACGGTTTACACATACGGGTATAGTGTAGCCAATGATTAACTTTAATCGGGTGTTGAAAACGTCATCTTACGCACTAGATTTTGCCAAACTTCATGAAAGTTTGAAAAGAATGATGAATAAATAAGAAAGAGAAAAGTCAAAAAAACTGACAGAAACAACTGCGCACATTCAAACACTGTGAAAGGTGTCAAATCCTGCAGGTGTCCAGTCCGGCAAGTTGTCGACAGCAGCACAAAGTCTGAGTCCTCCCCCTACCTGGCTTGTATATTTGTCACCTGCTCTACAATCCAGTACGCTGACTGAAACAGGAATGTTCCTTCAGTCCCGATGACTGCTTCCACTGTACCAATAACAAATGAATTTCTTGCTGCGGCAGTGGGTAGAAAATGGAAAATGGTATTTGGTCGTATGCCAAATAGGTTTAGCCCAGAGGGTAAAGCGTTCGCGGGTCATACCAAACTTCCGGGTTGGATATCCCACATGAGTACACTGTGTGAAGCCTGTTTCTAGTGTCCCTCGTCCTGATATTGACGGAATATTGCCTATAGTCACGCATATCCACCCTCTGACTCATGCTTGCTTCACAATGTTGCCGCTGTTTAGCGGTCGTTTGTGTTGTGTCAATTATGAACACAATTATGAAATCGGTTTTACAGAACAATAATTTGTAAAAGAGTGAGTATTGTCTTACGCCGCTTTTATCAATATTCCAACTATAACACGGCGGGATACACCAGAAATGGGCTTCACACATTGTTCCCATTTGTACAACGAAATATTTTGATTTACTGGTATATACACTTCCAAAAAAGTAGGGGAACCTTAACTTTCAATTTAGATAGGAAGTGTAAACGTTAATAAACGTTTCAAGGACAGGCCTCTTATGAACGCACCACCATTTCCCTCTATTACCACCCCTAAACACAGCTCATGAAATGTACGTGCAATACGCAGTAGCCCCATACACGTGCATGAGGTCCCATTCTTGATTTTGACGTTTCACTTAGAACATTCATATTGACACTCATCTTGCATCACACATTTGTTAGTGTTTGTTTCTAGTCGTTTGTTCTAAAATGAAAATCGTACACATGCAAATTACATGTCATACACAATTATCTTTCAAAAGAGACTACATTCCAAATAACCGTGGATGTAAGGAAGTGCAAATGGTTGACGCACTCTAAAAACATTCAGTAATATCATATCAACATTGATTGATTCCGATAAAACCCCTAAATATTTGTAATCGTAAATATAAAAAATGAAGTTTCCCTACTTTTTTCAAGAGTATAATCGCTAATTACAGAAAACAAAATCACTGGTTAATAATAATATATTTGTCAACATGGAGTTGAACTTAAGCAACATAACTTAAGTTTGTAAAGAAAGCTTGTGTGAAGATACATGTCAGAATTGTCCACTTCCTTTTTCATGTCTTCATGCCCCCAGTGTAATATATCTAGAATGCATTCAGATCAATAAACTCAACCTTCTCTTCAGAGGGGATTTACCGGATTGGTTGGTCAGCTTGATGAACTGATGAATTTCAATGCATGAAATTTGGTATAGGTCTTCATGATATCAATCACTGGATTGTCTTGCTACGATCACTTATTAATATACAGATCTCCGTCACACGAGTGGAGCATTACCGAGTGCAACGTTAAACAACAACGTATCTATTTATTAACAGAGACTTGTCATGGAAGCTGGAACTACGCTGGACCCTTACTTAGTTCCAACATTAAAAAATCAGAGTAGCCTTTTTAAATGATCAAAGCTATTAATCGTTAAAAATTTAAGTCCTAAAACTAATTGATTTTTTCTCAAAAGCTGATTCAAATGTAAAACCCATTAATCACGTGGTTCTACTATTTGAAACAAAAACTGTATTTTAAATCAAACATTCCATGCTGTAAGTAAAAAACACGCAAAACCAGTTCAATATTCCGTTCACAAGGACAGCCTTCTTAAATGCATTCTATGAAATATGTTTTTTTAGTGAAAATCTTTTCTGTTGCAGCTGTTCTTTGGGTTTAAGCTACCTGTAACGACTCGGGGATTATAGTTGCTATAAAATACCACTTCAAAGGGAAAATAGAAAATTCAATACTTTGGCCATTACTGCTATCTTTGATGCCAGAAATTTGCATTTTGATTGAGACGAATTTCGATGTGTCGTCTCTCGCAGGCAGATTCAGTACTAATGGGTGGTTAACAAGCTATCAAATACTGTTCTCTGCCACGGAAACAAATGGAGAATTGAGGTGGGTTTGTTAAATCGTGCACAATGGCAGAAAAATAAGAGAACGTTTTTTCTCAAGGTTTCTATTTTGGATGGTCAGGGATTAATAAAACGTTAGTTACATGTGTCAAACAGGCGCATCAAAGATATCAGGTTTAAAGTCATGATATTGCATTTCATTCTTCATTAAACATATGATACAGAACAGAATAACACATTGTCTCCATGTTTGATAATCTCCACTCAGAGTAAGTTCAGATTAAAATGAACAGAGATGTTCTTTGTTTTGTTATTGTCAATATAAATTTTATATAAAATCATTGTAAATATTTCTATAAAACAAGCACCAATCACTTTTCATTACAAGATATTTTAGGAAAGTAATTTCAGATTTCTTCGGGTAAAATGTTCGAGACGTCTGAGGTAGAACTTCTTACAACAGAAATGAACATTCGACGGAAATATAACAGTTTTAATTCAATCCTTTCAAGGGCTAATTCTTGTGGACAAAAATTCTGTTTCCGTCTTTCAGTTTCGAGTCATTATTTCATTCGATGAAATTTGACGAGGACATAAGCAGTCTGTGTGGGCGTGTCGCATGTTACTTCGCTAATCCGACCAAATTATGAGTTTACGTGACTTCTGTTTGATGTCAGCCGAGTCTGGAGAAAAGCTTGGATTTGAAAAATCGGTATTTGGGATGAAACAGGGCCTTCATCATTAAATTCAGTTAACAGTAAGTCGGCAGTGAAAATTTCATATTTTCGATTTATATGGCCACTGGCTAAAATAACTATACATTGAAAGACGAAAAGAACGCAAAAAAAACCGTGACATGATCTTTTCTTTTCACTTACTCATCGTTCACAACGATGTACCTATTTAAAATGTCTCTTGACAAAAAGAACGAAACATTGAATATTACTGATTTGCAGTTGATATGGTAGTTTCCTTCCATGTACTCAGCGTTCGCAATGATAAACGTATTTAAAATGCCCTCAGACAAAAAGAACGAAAATTGAAATTTGACTCATTTATAGCTGACGTGGTATTTTCCTTTCACTTACTCAGCGTTCACAATGATGTACGTATTTAAAATGCCCTTAGACAAAAGAACGAAACTTGATACGCGACTCATTAATAGTTGACATGGGAGTTTCCTTTCATTTACGTAGCGTTCATGGTGTACGTATTTAACATAGCCAAATGCACGGTCAAACTTACGGCCATATATTACTACCAATTCATTCTGAACTTCCTGAGGAGTACACATTAAGATAGCTTATTGTGTACTGGAGGTCGTGATTACACTTTACTTTACAGTTTCCATTATACCACCCTGAATGAGATGTTAGTTGACAAAAGGGTCCAAGTGCCATATCACGCTACAGAGCATGAAGTAGATGAGTCACTTTCCTTCGTGAACGCAAGAAACCCCTTGGTAACTCAACATTCGTGTTAACGCAAGAACTCCTGGTAACTCAATATTCGCGTTAACGCAAAAACGCCTTGGTAACTCAGTATTCACGTTAACACAAGAACCCCTCGGTAACTCAGTATTCACGTTAACGCAAGAAACCCTTGGTAACCAGTATTCGCGTTAACGCAAGAAAACCTTGGTAACTCAGTATTCACGTTAACGCAAGAACCCCTTGGTAACTCAGTATTCGCTATAACGCAAGAACCCCTTGGTAACTCAGTATTCGCGTTAACGCAAGAACCCCTTGATAACTAAGTATTCGCGTTAACGCAAGAACCCCTCGGTAACTCAGTATTCACGTTAACGCAAGAACCCCTTGGTAATCAGTATTCGCTATAACGCAAGAAACCCTTGGTAACCAGTATTCACGTAAACGCAAGAACGCCTTGGTAACTCAGTATTCGCGTTAATGCAAGAACCCCTTGGTAACTCAGTATTCGCGTTAACGCAAGAACCCCTCGGTAACTCAGTATTTGCGTTAACGCAAGAACCCCTTGGTAACTCAGTATTCGCGTCAATGGAAGAACCCCTTGGTAACTCAGTATTCACGTTAACACAAGAACCCCTTGGTAACTCAGTATTCACGTTAACACAAGAACCCCTTGGTAACTCAGTATTCGCATTAACGCAAGAAACCCTTGGTAACTCAGTATTCACGTTAACACAAGAACCCCTCGGTAACTCAGTATTCGCGAGAACGCAAGAACCCCTCGGTAACTCAGTATTCACGTTAACACAAGAACCCCTCGATAACGCAGTATTCACGTTAACGCAAGAACCCCTTGGTAACTCAGTATCCGCGTTAGCGCAAAAACGCCTCGGTAACTCAGTATTCGCGTTAACGCAAGAAACCTTGGTAACCAGTATTCACGTTAATGCAAGAACCCCTTGGTAACCAGTATTCGCTATAACGCAAGAAACCCTTGGTGACCAGTATTCGCGTTAACACAAGAACCCCTTGGTAACTCAGTATTCGCGTTAATGCAAGAACCCCTTGGTAACTCAGTATTCGCTATAACGCAAGAAACCCTTGGTGACCAGTATTCGCGTTAACGCAAGAACCCCTTGGTAACTCAGTATTCACGTTAACGCAAGAACCCCTTGGTTACTCAGTATTCACGTTAACGCAAAAACCCTTTGGTAACTCAGTATTCACGTTAACGCAAGAACCCCTCGGTAACTCAGTGTCAGAACCTTCGTGTTTCACGCAAATAAACATACATTTCAAGGACAGTATTTTCTACCTGCCTATCTACAAGCAAGACATTTATGTTCTGTGTTCATTTATGATAAGATTGCTTCCTTAATTCTCATGATACAGAAATGCATCGTTGTCCTCTTTGACACGAAGTTTACACCGAAAGTTACCGGAAGTCGCCCGGTTTATAAGTAAAGTCCTTGCCAGATGGCGAACCGCGTATGACCATATATGTCGCGAAGTCATACCTGTATTGTTCTTCTTGGTTCACTGATTCCATCTTCAAGTCACGTAATGCCCGCCACACCTCTTCGTTACGGCAACGTTTGTTGTAATTGCTGAGAACTTTGTATGTCATGCAGCTATTCCGTTAAAGCAATCACGCAACATTCCAGTGGCTATGCATTATGGGAGTGAACACTGTAACAACTGCTTGATAGATATAAATGACGAAAGACTTTCAAAGATGAAATTTTCATGAGAGGAGTACAAAACGCAGAAAACATTTCGGGTCTCACTAACATGCCAAATCGAACCCCGTTTTTTGATTGACGAGCGAACACGTTAACCACTGGCCTATCTACAGCCCCCTATGTATGTATGTATGGAAAATGTATGGATGGATGCATAAATACAATTTTACAACCTCGAATACCTTCATAAATCATCTCCAATGACAGACTAAGTATGGAATTGACGACATATTTCATCAGATCTTACGCAGGTTATATATCTTTATCTACAGGATAACGCCAGCTTTGTACGAAATGTCGACTTCTTCAGATAAACCGACTGTTCTGGCGACCGGCTCTCGTAAATAACTCTAAAGTCTCGTTTTATCTCGTTCCTGGATCAGTTTGCGGCAGGTCACGATCGATAGAAATACGACATCTAATGGGGGCATCGTGAAAGAAATATTATACCTATGATCGACCCGTCTCCTGGCTTGTATGGACATTTCCACAGCCTGACAGATCTTACTCACTTAATATGTTTCCCTGTCACTGATTACTGAGGCTCTGCACCTTATCCAACATGGCGGATAGACTTTCCAAGAGCATACAACCCCGTGTCGTCCCGGGGATTAGGGAGCATTTCGCGTGACGACGGAGGGCACTTGAATTCAGATTGTATGGAAAGATTCTCGTGATTGACTTGGAATTGTGTTTCTGATTTCCATCTACAGTACCGCTTGCCTGGAAGCCAAATTTATTATATTCATGTCGTTGGAATAGCCAAGAAGACATTATGTAGTTAGGTTTATCGGAATGCTTGACCAGAGTACGTAAATCAAGATTTAGAATAGCTGCGCTTTGTGAGTTATTTATCATTGTTCCTTACACCGCTTTCTTTTGACCCCGACCAAGACCGTCTCCATGTGCTGTACTAACTATTCACTGGCCTGCTAAACCTTGGCTACTAAAAATCCAGTCGGACAGTTTCATAGTGAATTTTCATGCGGTTGGTATTTAAAGATATCACTCTGTCTGACTTGTTAATTTATAACACTTTTAGATCACGCAAGATTATTCCCTGATGAACATATTCATCATATCAGCAGCTTCATGATGAAACCCGTGTCTACGTTCAAAATTCCGGCTAGTGGATTTTTTGTGGGCCTTCAGGCATAGCTATCGCGACTGGCTTGCAAGGTTTGGAAACTATCACGCACAGTGCTTGAACACAGCCCTGTCAGCTACCGCCGTGAATGATGCAAGAGTCACCTTACCCAAGACCCGTGAAGGTCTACCCGGGGTAGAATAGGCCATCAGCAACCCATGCTTGCCATAAAAGGCGATTATGCTTGTCGAAAGAGGCGGCTAACGGGATCGGGTGGTCAGGCTCGCTGACTTAGTTGGTTCGAAATATCCCGCAGATCGATGATTATGCTGTTGATCACTGGATTGTCCGGTCCAAACGCGATTATTTACAGACCACCGTCATATAGCTGGAATATTCCTGAGTGGGGCGTAAAACTAAACTCACTCACTCACTCACTTATCTTACCCAAACTGCGCAGATCGATGTTTATTACGTCAGTCACTGGGTTGTCTGTCGTGTCTCGATTACTCACAGACCGTGATTCGATCCTTTTCAGAATGTTATTGATTGCAGAATATTGTTAGATAAAGTGCAATCAAACAGATATGAATTTTATACTTGGATTAGGTATTGGCTCCTTTGGCCACCCTCCCAACATCCCTCCTGCCCTGGTAACCATTAACTGTCTCCGCCTTACCTGCACGTTAATGGAACCACCGCCACGCATGTCTTTGTGCGTCATCGTCAACGACAGCCACGCTTTTGTCAAAGACATAAACGGCAGGGTTCTCAGCTGGTTGCGCCGTTTTCCAGCCTTCATATAGCATTCCGATAGATGCAGTTAATTAACTTATAAAAACATACGTTTCAGCCTAATGTACAAGGGCTATAAACATGTCTCAACGACCGCAGTTATTAGTTATCTCCATACATCAAGGTTGAAACCTTGCATTCCATAATGGCCGCTGTCAAGACGGCTGATTTACGAGTGACGTTCTGCTAAATCCTATGCCGAGTTTCTACGACATCAGGTCCCGGCCTCCCCAGCTGGGATGCAGCTGCCTACCGTGGCGCTCTCAATATCGGCTTCTTTCGCTTTGATTTTTTTAATCACGTGTGATTATTCCGCTCTTAGACACAAAATATTTCGTGATCGGAGAAATTCGATTTTTAAACATGTTCTTTGTTTTTTATTTCGTCAGAGCTTGAAGAATGTTTTGTGTAATTCTGGATTGAAAAAGGCTTCTGAACGTTATAAGCTTCTTGCTGATCAAAAGTTTAACAGTCTCGTAAAACCCTTATTCGTATGTAAATCACGGTTTGGGTAATATGACACTCCTCAATCAATCATTCGAAGAAGTCTCTATTCAAGGTCACGTGACAATACAAGTTCATCAAAAGCGAAAGTAGCCGAATGGAAAATCTGACAGGCTAGCATTAGACAAATTTCTGAAAATGTACAATCTTGATAAAACGAACAACTCAAGTTTAGTTGAAAAAGATACCGGCGCGTGTTCCGAAGCTGTGGTAAATCTGACTTGGCTGTGGTTGTGTTTGAAGTCGCACTCAACAATATTCCAGCTATATGGCGTTAGTCTGTAAATATTCGAGTCTGGACCAGACAATCCAGTGATCAATTCATAAACATTGATCTACGTAGTAGGGAGACGATGACACGTGTCAAGGAAGTCAGCGTGCCTGACCATCCGATCCCGTTAGTCAACTCTTACGTCAATAATGGGTTGCGTAAGACCAATTCTAACCTTGATCTTCAAGGGTGAGGTACATCTGAACTTGTGTTATGACAAAAATAACAAAGATGGTCAGAAGGCAACAGATATAGTGCAGGGACGCTGAGATAGACATGACAAGCACGTGTTGCATATTTCCATGTCCTGGCTGCAATGCTGCCATAATGTCCTGTACCATTCTTTGCGATATAAGTATACACCTTCAGCACTGGTGAAGCACAGGATGTCTCCCACAAAAAGAAGTGAAGACAAAATCTAGTCAAAATCGTCGAGCAATTCCAGGCGTCTATTCAAACGTAGTCTCAGTAATATTCGTTACACTCCTCTTCTGAGTCGAACAAACCTTGTAAAAGGTAGAGTCAGATAACCTTTGAGCAACTTATGTCCTGCCAATCAAACACGAGACGGACACCGGCTACTGTTTAGGGTTGTGCGAGATTTACACAATTTCTCAGTCACTGAAACTGATCCCACAACAAATGAAAATCCGCATAAAACCAGATATTTGACTTGCAGCACATACGTTTAAGGTTTTCCGATGTCATGCTTACTATTAGCCAATAATTCCGCAAGCTGACATCCTTCAACGCTATTTTCACCAACTGTATACTCACTGTTGACAGTCTTGTAGCATGCAACATGTGTGTCACTGGGAGGTGATCGTAAGGAAAATAGCATCCGCAATCGTTCGGGTACAAAACGATTTCGAGATAAAAGTTCTAAACGTAAGTGCGAATGTCAAATTTCGCGATTTGATAAGCCGTGTTCTGATTGGTCAATCTCAGACGTTACCTGACGCGACTACAAGGGTTTGTTAGACGCAGTAGGGGGTTGGGGGTGGGGGGGGGTGGAGGTGGGGCGTAACTTACTGGCAATTTAAGTCGCCCCAGCCGTATTACGCTCTATTCCGAGTTTTTACTATATTTTCGACGCATTCGTGCAGTTTCAATCTAATTATAAAAGTTTGACGTGAAACGCACGACGTATGTATTCCATATGGTGATAAATTAAAATAAAAAAACATCATGAGGGTGAAACTTGGATTCGAACAAACGATCATTAGATTTTTGCTTGTGTAATGAACACAGCCACATGTGGCGCCTTAGATAACGGTTCTAGTACCGCACCCCTCGGTTGTGTTTTTCTACACCGGCCATATTCAAACTATGTGACTGCGATTTAATCGCTGTACTGTGTGCATTCGAGTCTGGAACAGAGAACAGTGATCAACATCATGAGCATCGGTTTAGTGATATGATGACATATCAGCCAAGAACGTTTGACCGCCCAGTCCAGTTAGTTCCCTTACCACAGCATGGGCCACTAAAGACCGATTCTAAACCGGATCTCCATAGGCTGACAGGCATCTGAATAACAAAGCAGTAAGTTAGCCTTTAGTATGTACTTACATTGTTCATGTCAATTCCGTTGGTGTATGTCCAAGCATGCTGGAAGGACTCCATCAGCCTGTTGCCCAATGTCTTGTGAATCTCGTGAAACTTGATGAATTCTTTAATGCTCTCCATCTTCTCGTTGTACTCCTCTGAACCTTGGTACAGTCGTAACATGATAGAGGAGACGTTACCGAAGATGGCGGCGCTCAGCAGGGCTGCAGAGAGAGAGAGGGATCGGGATGAGGAAATAGTTAGAAGTTTGGAAACTGTGTTTTAGTTGGACGGAAGGACGGCAGTTCCATCAACTGTACATGATGCTGAAACTTGTGATGAAAATGTTACGATACACACTGCCACAACTATATCAGGCGATTACTACATTTAATAAGAGCACCTCCAACAGAAGTAGTAACAATTGCAGAAGAGTAGTACTCGTAGTAGTGGTAGTGATAGTGGTAGTTGTTGTTCTTGTGGTAGTAGTAGTAGTAGTTGTAGTGGTGGTGGTGGTGGCGGTAATGGTAGTGGTAGTGGTAGTGGTGGTGGTGGTGGTGGTGGTGGAAGTCGCTGAAGAGGCAGCACACGAAGACCAGTCTTGGTAAAATCTCAGTATACCCTCAAACACGGTTTGCATAACAAAAGCGGGATATTTTAAAATTATTTTAAAGTAGCAGTTAATCAAATGGGAAAGCTATTACTGTTTACATAGACTGTAGATGATGGTGGTGATGATGATGGTGATGGTGATGATGATGATGATGATGATGATGGTGATGGTGATGATGATGGTGATGATGATGATGGTGATGATGATGGTGATGATGATGATGGTGGTGATGATGATGGTGATGGTGATGATGGTGATGATGATGATGATGGTGATGATGATGATGGTGATGATGATGACGATGATGATGATGATGGTGGTGATGATGATGGTGATGGTGATGATGATGGTGGTGATGATGATGATGATGATGATGATGATGATGGTGATGGTGGTGATGATGATGGTGATGATGATGATGATGATGGTGATGATGATGATGGTGGTGATGATGATGGTGATGGTGATGATGATGGTGATGATGATGGTGATGATGATGGTGATGATGATGATGATGATGATGATGAGTTAAGAAACATCTAACAAGGGCGACGTTTGCTCTACACGGTACAGCAATAATCGTATGAAGAACGTTTTTAATTTCGTTTGAGCCTACATATATATTTCCATAAATCCAATTAATTGCACAATCAAGGATTGACCCTCTATTAATATTTGTATGAATAATTTATGAATAATTTGCTCCATCTTTCAGTGTCGTTTCGAACTACCGACGCACCAAAATAAAGAATTTCAAACATGCATGTCTGATTTGATGAGAAAAATGTTTCATCTCTGAGTCTAAAATCTCTTAAGGGGATATTACATTGCATTGCTTCAAACGCATCCTAACTGATATAAAGACTCAAAAATGCTCATCACCGAACTTTGTTTTTCGCGGGCTTAGAGTCTTTCAAATTAACAGCGCCTTTTGAAATCATCCTTGGGTATTTAATCTGCGAGATGAGATGAAACAGATTCGACAAGTGGGAACGTTTTAGGTGCAATGGATAAGGAGGTAGTTTTCCAATTTAGGCAACCTGTCCCTCTGGCTGAGCTTGAACCTGACAGCACAATAACCGATACTAGCGAAATCTCTGATGTACATGGCTAAATCAATGAGACTAGTAATCAGATTTATTTACATGACCAAAGGGAATTTGCTGTAAGCGCAAATATTTCTGAACACTGTCGTATGGGTTATTAGCTTATACGTACGGCGAGTTCATTACGCCAGCCCTTGCATAGGGGCGCTTTGTTAAGCATTGCCAATATGCGGATCAATGGAGGATCAAAGGACGCCGACGGCAGAATCAATATGGTTTTCATTGCAGAAGAGTTCCAAAGACCTGTGCAAAGATGTCTTCAATAAGAGATCGGATAGGACAGGGGTCAAGCTAGAGGTCAACCCCGATGCGTCCGTCCACTGATTCCATGATGGCCGTAATGAAAGGCAGACGCAGAGATTGTACGTCACATATTCCTATCAACTGGTCAGCGCCGGTTGACCTGAGACGTGCTTCTTTGTTCGCTGGTGCCCGGTTTATAAGAAGATCCTATACTCTTCGCATAATTACATAATGAAGGAATTAGCAGCGTTAAAAGGTCATTTACATGACGTCACTAAAGAAGATTCCGTCTAGCATGTATTTGATTTTGCGTTTCAACGAAAACGTTAAGCCAAAATATCATCCATTATTACATCTTGAAAGATATACAAGCATCACATTGGCATATCGGAATGAGTGGGGAGGTGATAGACGGTTTAACGTTGTACTTTGGAATACTTCGCTCATATGACGACGTGCATGTCTGTGTGTGTGTGGCTGCTTGTACTGGATAAAACTTAAGCTGATTTTATAGTGCTAGCTGTAGCACACTGAGATATAATGTCGTTAAGAATGACTACTCCACTCAGACACATTATACTCCGAGGCAAGCAGTCCTTGTTGACGTTGTGCCTATTAATGCCGTGCGCCAGGCAGGGACCAACAAGTACCATATTTTAACGTCTTTTGACGCTACCGGGGACTAGGACAGAGTTGCTGCATCACAGATGGGGGGATAGGAACGAGTTGCTGCATCACAGATGGGGGAATAGGAACGAGTTGCTGCATCACAGATGGGGGAATAGGAACGAGTTGCTGCATCACAGATGGGGGGATGGGAAGAAGTTGCTGCATCACAGTTGGGGAATAGGAACGAGTTACTGCATCACAGATGGGGGAATAGGAACGAGTTGCTGCATCACAGATGGGGACATGGCAAAAGGATTACATACATTGCGCCCAGGTGGGGGTTCGAACATGTGCCATTGCTTTAACTACTAAGCTACCCATAGCATTTAAAGCTAAATAGGAAAAAAGGACGTGAAAGCATGACATCAATGACTTTGTTGGTAGAGTTTAACGTGTAATCAACTCGGTTAGAGCTCCAAGACGTTTGCTGCAACTAGTCTTGACGTCTCCTACTTTGGAAGGTGGTACACGTTTATAACGAACTGACCGATATAACGAACTGTTTGTGTTAGATCACGGCCATTTGCTGTAAACTGTTACTCGAAGTACGTATATCGAACTACTACAAGACGAGCCAAAATGTGTTGACAATGTCCATTTGAGTTCGTTATACTAGTAGTTTACGCATTATAGTTTACAGAGAACCGTTACGCGTAAATATTGCCTACAGACCGGTGAAAGTCCCGGGGTAGAATTGGCCTTCAGCAACCTATGCGTGCCATAAAAGGCGAGTATGCCTGTCGTAGGAGGCGACTAACGAGATCGGGTGGTCAGGCTCGCTCACTTGGATGACATAATATCATCGATTCCCAATTGCGCAGATCGATGCTGATATTGGTGGTCACTGGATTGTCTGGTCCAGGCTCGACTATTTACAGACAGCCATCATACGGCAGGAATATTGCTGAGTGCGGCGTACAAATGTATGCTTTCAAGATAATACATCTATTAGTTTTTTGGTTGTTTTTTTTGTAAAATTAACATTAATTAAACTAAACTCACTCACTATTACCTACAATGCTCTAACAAAGTACATACGTTCTTTCTGCTGGTGAGACAGCAAATCGAATTTATTTTGAAGGAAGTCCTGATCTAGTGTCGCGTGCTGCTAGTTAATATTTGGGGCATTTCACAGCACGTCTTCGTCTCTTGTTGACATTTAACAGGATTTCAGAAGATGGCGTTGGGATTGGTGGGATGTTATTTGTCAAAATGAACAAAAGATAATGTGGATGAAACAGAAAAAGACGAATCTGATTACGTTTGAAATATGCTCTTTGTCAGAAGAATAATTTGCTTGAGACACTGACAACGCTATCTCACAGGATCTCTGATATTCAGCTTCCCAATACATCATCAAAGAAACCCACGCTGAAATGAAGAGTTGAGGTAAAGGACAATATTAAAGTCGGAAAAATTGACGATAATTCATGCCTCTGCGTCCCCAAAAGTTCCAAAGATTGAAAGAAAGGTTGAATAAAAAATAATTATTGATTAAGATGAAATAAAATGACATAAACCTAAAACCTGATTCAGCGACATATAACTCAATATTTCCACATGAGGGTATTTTTGATGATTTTGTCTCGGAAAAAAATCGCTAAGATTAGACATTGTAGAATTAACCTTTCCGAGAAAGCTTTAATAGACTGCGATTCATCATCTACCGCTGTGTCGATGGACCTCTGAAAGCCCCGGTAGATGTCGCCCAAATATCAGACATGCGTATTGAACAGGCTTGATGGGTTGGAATGAAAATATGGATTGATGTGGAAACGAACCAGGTGAGGGTAATATTGGGAAATATCGATAAGAGGTGTCTTGTAGAGCATCTAGGATTTTATATTGTAGAGCCTAAAAGTTTTCGAAGTAACGGGAGAAGGGGTTAGTAGGGTTGGCGGGTTAGATAGATCGATATGAAAAATCTTTTCGCGAGAAGAATAAAGAAAGGTCTTACTTGGCAAAAACGCAGGTTTTACAATCCTAGAAATAAAACACCACGGTTATCGGGATATATATGCAGGGATACTCTACAACTCTATATAGGCTCCCTGATATATGTATGTGACGTCATACTAATATATTGTTCCAGCTATGTCTGTGACGAAGGAAAAACTTGCTAACCTAATTCCCCCAATACAAAGTTAAAGCTCATGCCTTAATTAAGCACGTTCCTGGAGATTTGTAAATATAAAACGAACGTGCAGCTTGACTAATCGTGTTGCATGTATTACCACTTGTTCATTTATGAATTTAAATTTTCGACTCTATTTAAATTTGAAAACAGTGCGTTTGGGCATTTTGATTTGTTCCTTGAAAATATGGAGAGCCGCTACTTCAGCATCACCTATATTAGTTTATTTACTTCAGCATCACCTATATTAGTTTACTTACTTCAGCATCACCTATATTAGTTTACTTACTTCAGCATCACCTATATTAGTTTACTTACTTCAGCATCACCTATATTAGTTTACTTACTTCAGCATCACCTATATTAGTTTACTTACTTCAGCATCACCTATATTAGTTTACTTACTTCAGCATCACCTATATTAGTTTACTTACTTCTGCCTCACCTGGACCTTCCATATTTATTTAATATTCCGCAGACACATCATAGGTAAGTGTGTCCACCTTGTTTAAATGAAGCATTAAACCTTGTCATTAGCGACACAAGAAATGTACTGTCGGTAAATTGACAAAATCTCTAAAATGCCAATTGCCCCAAATCGGAAATCTAGCTGGACAGCAGTCCGAAAATAGTCTCAGTTAGGTACCGGTTAAAACCAGACACGCTGGAAGAATGTGTGAAAGGCCCATGGCATTAACCTCCACCGCAGAGGAAATACGTTTGTTATAATTCAAAGTCCAATTCAAACATGTCTGCACTTCACCGCGACCGAGCCAGACTTTAATTTCATAACGTAACAGTTGCCTCTCAGAGACACCTTTGTCGAGCTAACAGCATGTCGACTGCAAATATTTGTCAATAAGGGGAAAATTCAAAAATGTCAAATTACACGCCAGTTCAAGGCATGAAAGCCTTGCACAGAAGCAGACGTGGTCACTTATCCTTACAGAACGTCAATATTTCCGAAGCTCTCTAATCCCCAAATCTTTCAACAAAGCGCCTTAGATGAAGCAATTTCCTTTTCAAGCACTACTTTCTCCACGTTCTCCTAGCTTGTACCGACTGTCCTTCACTACAAGAAAAGAGTCGAAGTCTTATGGCGTTCCAAATTACACATAATGCTTCTAAACTTACAAATGTGTTCAATGGATCAAAATTAAACATTATGTAAGGCCCGTCATGGCTCTCGGCAATATGACGGAATAATTGGAAACTGCCGAGGCATAAGAAACGAGGAATTAAAAATTCGCCAACGAGTCTAGGTGGTTGGAAAATTGGAAGGATTCTCAAAATACAACTGTCGAAAGGTTCAAGTACATCATTACGGTGTTCTGGTGAAGAATGGCGGTGATAGAAGACGTCCTTGACTTTTCACTAATGGAAATTGCAGAGTCGTTTCAATCACCATCTAATCTTTACATGTGGGACGGAATTAGCATCAACACCTGTGATTGTCGTATTAATGTATCACAGTTGATTAGAGCTCTTTACAGAATGTTCGAATTATCGAATAAATGTTGCGTTTCTGTAGGGGATTAGGTTCTCATGACTGACTTGTCAGTGGACATTCCGTCGTCTTGGTTGTTTATGAGGTCGCGTTGTGGCCACCTTCTGGTAGACTTGTTCGTGGCCGACCATATGGAATAGAATGTGTGTGAGAGTGTGTGTGTGAGTGTGTGAGTGTATGTGTGTGTGAGTGTAGGTGTGAGAGTATATGTGTGTGAAAGAGAGGGAGAGAGACTGAGAGGGGAAGGGTGTGTGTGCGATCGAAGGTGCATGTTTTGGGTGAATGGGGTCCCTCTCTATCTATCGATCTATACCTCTGTCTCACATTCAATCTATGCCACCTTCTATTATCTATCTCTGTATATTTATCTCTCTGTCTTTATCTCTCTGTCTTCATCTCTCTCTCTCTCTCTCTCTCTCTCTCTCTCTCTCTGAGTGTGTGTATGTGTGTATGTGTGTGTGGTAGGTGGCATTTGTGTTTCCGGTTATCCGGGGCGTGTGTGGGCTTGTTCGTGGCCGACCAACTAGAATAGAGTGTGTGCATGTGTACGCGTGTATACATGTTTTAGTTTGGATGGTATCATTGTGTATAATTAGGGCCTACCATTTCAGTGAACGGATGTACGTGCGTGTCGGGTGAGCGTTGGTAGTGGGGCAATGTGTGTGTGTGTGTGTGTGTGCGCGCGCGCGTGTGTGTGTGTTGCACGGCGGGGTGTGCGTGTGGGTGGGTTGAGTGGGTGTGTGGGTGCTTGTATATATTGTGGATGGGTAGGGCGCGTGTGTGTTCCTGGAAGTGGATACCATGTTGGGATTTCTTTACACAACCGACAAAAAACATAAACGCAATTATTATCCATATAAATCATTCCATGAGCACACTTGTGTTAGAAAAGCCTTCTCTATTAAAAATGTTACATTCTGATCTTCCATTGTTTAAAGAATACTGTCTCAAACTGAAGTAATTTGAACCAACTAGTCCGTCCTAAAGGGGTCTTTACTGAAGAAAATTGCTGGCGAGAGCCAAACGATACTCTCCTCCTTTGGGAAAATAAAGCATTATAGTGTGACTGTTACAGAGATTTATATTTTCCTTGCTGCGAATCGACCACTCTCTTGAAGGTACGGGCAAACGCTTTACCTGCTTGGCTACGATATAGCCTCTGCGCTCTACTGTACGAGTGAGTGAGTGAGTTGAGGTTTACGCCACTCTCAGCAATGTTCCAGCTATATGAAAGAGGTCTGTAAATAATCGAGTCTGGACCAGACAATCCAGTGATCAACAACTGGAGCATCTACGCAACTGGGAACCGATGACATGTGTCAACCAAGTCAGCGAGACTGACCACCCGATCCCATCCCTCTGCCACATAACTGGAGCATTGCTGAGTGAGGCGTAAAACTAAACTCGCTTGATCGCTATGAAGTATGTATCATTGTATGATTTCAAGATATTACAATTACTAGTGTTTTTTTTTTTGTAAAATAAACGTAAATTTATTGCGCTGGTATTGTGTTCCAGCAACTGATTATATGTGATAAAACGATTTAATATACAACTCTCCTAGCCTGTGAATTCTTAAAGGTCACATGCAACGTAAAACACAACGTTGCAGGTTCTGATATCTTTCGATATGCACTTACCGAAACAAATCAACCCATAATGTTGGCGATAACGCGATGGAAAAAAAGCCCGCGAAATCGGAGTTCAAACGATTCACTAAATTTCCCCCAGCGCTGGGGAAAAAGGTCGTTTCAACAGCTGTGCTGCGCTGAGCCCATAACGCATGCTCAGTGAAAAGGTTCGCGGAGCTTGAGACAGTATGTGTATGCCCAGAGCATGAGGTCGTGAGCAGAAGTCTAATCTTGGGTGTGTACAAAAAAACAAGTAAATAATCTACTCGATACATAAAAAAACGTGTTGATTGTGGTAAGCAGCCTCTGTCACAGAAAAAGCTTATTGCCTGTTTTATTGACAGCTGTATGTCTGCCTTCCTGTCTGCTAAAGACAATATGCAATACACAGCTTCAATCATTGACCACATGCAATTTGAACTTAACACCCATCAGGCCATAAACAAAAGAAATTGATTTATGACTCTAGCACCCGAGTCCTGTCTCTGCCACATTATGTTATTAGGCAGGTGTGATACTTGTACACGTGACATGTTTTTATGTCTGTGAGTTGCAAACTACATCAATTTTTCTCGGATGACTGGATTTGACGGAAACTGGTGTAAACTCTTGTCAATTTCAAGTCCTGCTTTGTACTTGGATGAATGACAGTTTCCAGACACTTAGTTCACCATCTCTACTGAGATGATTTTTTATTGAATCGGACGCAAATTCAGAGAACATGTATTTACAAAACCCAACATCTCTATATACATTCTTCATGGATAACGACTTCTTTTAGTGTATATGATTTTGTTTGACAACGGTTTACGAATCCATACTGAAACGACGCTTCGGGTACAATAAAAGAAGTTGTTATCCATAAAGAATAATACTTTCTGGTGACTCGCCATCCTTCTAAAATGCCAATCAAACAAATCAACTTTCTGAACACACTATGAGCCCTCAGCGTATCTGCAAATGAACCAGCCATCCGGAAGCCGTCGTTACACTTGAGTGCACAGCCACCCGCTTTGACTGGGTTCGGTCTGCCAAGGGTTTCGTTTCGAGGGAAGTAAGCCCAAGTACAAAATATTGCACTTTTGAATCGCGATTGTACGCTTATAATTTTACAAGAAGCAATGTATATCATATGTCATGAATAAGTGATAATTGTGTATTAAATATGTTTGATTTTTTGGTTGCATGCGACCTTTAATCTACAGCTAGTGTTATCAGAGCCATTTCCATGTATAACGTGGGAAACCTCCTTATATGTATATTCGTATATCGGTTAAGTATATATATTTTAACAGAATTTGTTTTAAATCAGGTCTTTCTTTTCACTATTTGTTGGAATTTGTCAGAAAGCACAGCTTTTCGTAAGTTGGTGACATTAGTGTCTAGAACAGAGAGGAATATCCAGGAAAGTCTGCATCTAAGCAGGGGTTCAAAAATCCCATAGCCCGACGCCTAGGACAAGTCAGTTTTCAATTCGGGCAATGAAATAATGGTATCTTGCTTGTCCGTGGACTACTAGATAATTTCCACTTATGGTTTCAGACTGCAAATAAACTTGGATTTCATTTCATATCTGCTTATGATGTAACTATTACATTTCGCAATAATAGTAATTTAGAACTATAAATATTGTTCTTTGAAATGTATCACTGTTCGATGAAGAGTCCAGTAAACACTAACATCAAACAGTTTGTCATTAAATCAGGGCTAGTGGAAAATTAGTCAGGACACCTTACATTCTTGAAGTCACTTGCCCTGTAGCAAATCGCTCTTAAACAACAAAGTGAACCCCTGACCTAAGACATCAATCAGGGCGGAGGGGTAGCCAAGTAGAGGAAGAATTTACTCGTCACGCAGGGGACTCGGGTTCGATTTCCAACATGGGTGCAATGTGTGAAACCCATTTCCGGTATGCCTCGTTGCGATAATGCTGGATTGTTGCTAAACGCGGTGTAAAATCAGCCTCGGTCACTGCGATATCAATCGACTTTAATCAATCTCCTTTAATCAGTCGAAGCCTACAACAAATTTAAAATTTTATTGTCTAAAAATGGCAAGCGTTAACAGGACAATTCTCCAGTTAATTGAGTCGCCGAAATGCTTCAGTTTGTCCAAACCACATATCTTATAAATCACTGTCGAATACCCATTATTTTTTTAGGCGTGTATGGTTGCCCACAGCTACTGAAATACTGAAGATGATTCAAATAATATTGAATCGTGTCCCTCCAAAACCTGTATCAGAGAAAACATGCAACTCCACAATATATTGGCAGTAAAAGGTATTCATGAGCACAACGAATAATGCAAAATAAAAGTGGTTAACAAAAGAATCGGTCCCTTTTTTCTTTCTTGAGTGTATAGCGCCAACACAACCACGGCAAGCTTATAAACGCGGATGCCGAAAAAAATGTAGAAAGCACCCAACCCCCAAAATATCAATAACTCGCCCGAGCAGAAATTCATTTTCCGACAAATTTGCTCCGAAAATCTTCGTATGGATGACAAACTAAGAAAAACAGAACGGTTCGCTGAACTAATTAGCACACCAAGTATCTTGATCAATTTAATCACATGATCCCTTTGACATTCATTTATTTGGTTTTGCATGAAAGGAGGAATTTTCGGCACGGCGTATTATTTCATTCCGAGCATGGCATATCAATTTGATTTTTGAAAACGAGTTCGTCGATGAGCACGCCAAATGAAGACGTCGCTGTAATGAAATATGTCACAATCATTACAGGGAGAGGAGCTTGTTCAAATTACATAGCTTGAATGACTGTTGTGTGTTCTGATCAAAAATTGGAAATAACACGACGCAAAAAACAGTATTTTCGAAGATTGATATTGATGTATTTATAACATGTAATTTTAATCATGTACGGTTAAATATAGGGATATTAAAAGAATGAAGTGGAGTTTTTCAATCGTTGTAATTAGAAGCCTTCTTATGAAAAGAACATTTTACTTTGGGGTTTAAACGTGAACCTTTTGAAGTTTTAACGACACCTCAAATATGCGTGCGATCACTATGTCACGTAACACAGATTCAACGAAACGCTTCTGTTTCCCTTAAAAGTTTAAATTTAAAAAGAACGAAATCCAATCAAAACAAAGTAAACTTTAACGAACTTCTCCCCCGTGTGGACCGAAATCTCTGAAAAACAACTGTATGGCATAAAAATAACATCACTCAAAGATGTTTCTTTTTATCGGAAAATACTATTTTAGTCTTAATTATGGTTCTGAAGGTGTAAAGGGCAGCGGGGTAGCCTATTACTTAAAGCGTTCTGTAGTCACATCGAAGACCTGGGTTCGATTCCCCATATGGGTACAACGTGTGAAGCCTATTTCTAAAGGCAGCGTAAAGCTAGGCTAACTCATTCTGAAGGTGTATCTGCATATGATGTTATAAAACAATACACTTACGGATATATGTAGATTCTGAATTTCTGAATAATGATCTATTTGTTCATTGAGACACTAACACAAATATCAATCCTAAAAATACCAATATCACTAAGTTATTTGGTCCAGTATACATAAAAATTCACAGATAGAACCCGTATTTTCGCGAGGTGATCAGTTAACATCAACTTACGACTATCTTAGCGCCAAGAGAGCTTCGAAAATGTAGGCCATGTAAGGGTTTCATGGGACTTGTTTCAGCACGGGATGCCCACGGGTCTAACGGACTGTAACTCGCCAGTTCGACTGAAAGGGTCTCAGCCCGGATCTACCCAGGTGATAGGGGTAAAGGAGATCAATGTGACCGCCAGGTTTAGTGTAAGCGACGTTCGTCTACTGTGCGCGCGGTAGCTTGTACCTGCCCGCACTAATGTTGGGGTTGTTCTAGGCCACTAGGGTAGGATGACAGTTTAGCATAATCACCAAAAATGACCTAGTAGACTCCCATCAGATTTGTTTTGTTTTTTTTGGGTTTTGGTTAATACCCAGAAGAAAGTAGGGTAACAATACGCAGCATTTTAAAATGGTTTTTGGTATGCAGCCAAAGCTTTCACTAACGATATTAGGCTCTTTGGACAAACGCTCTATTCTCTGCAGCACAGAGCGGACGTTACCCTTACCACCCATGTCAGTGCTTTTCTTTTAACCCCCAACCTTAAGCACTTCGGGCAGAAGTGGAAGTGCTGAGGTTTGCCGGCTATGAGCTGCTGTTTCGCTGATGACCGTCGGGTCGGCTGTCTGTCTAAGGTCTTCGTTCTTCCGCCAACATGGCGCCCGACGTTGACCCTGCTCTTGTCAACCACCATTTCTAAACCACCAGTTGCTTTGCTGCGAGTTAGGGTAGGGGAATCGTGCGTGAGTCACAGCAAACTCACGCTACCCGGATATTTCTCCACCATCTGTCCAAGAGCGGTCGTCGTGGTCGCTCTCGGGTGGTAGTTTAGGATGGTGGACAAGAGACAGGGAGGACATGAGTCGGTGTTAGAGTTGAAGACAGCAGCAGCCATGTTTTATTACTGTTTGGTCGAAGGATGGTCAAAATGGTAAAATACAGTGGTAAACATGTGACAGAACGCACATCAGGACTGAATGGCCAATGATCCCGATGTGGAGACCCGCTCTGTCACTTACACACATATTAGAAGTCCGACGGCGATTCTTCATCGTCGACGTAGTCGTAGGTGGGCGACGGCCTTGGCCGACACCCCGACTACCCGCACAATCCGTCCACTTCTGTCGATGATCTAGTCTCCATGGTTGGTCTTGCCGGTTGGTCTCCTGGATGGTCTCGCTGGATGGTCTCGCTGGATGGTCTCGCCGGTTGGTCTTGCCGGTTGGTCTCGCTGGATGGTCCCGCCGGTTGGTCTGTCGACTGACCATATCAGTCAGGTTTTTATACACAGGGCCATTACGTCACATTGTGCAAGATCACTGGCCCATGCACATGTACATACGTAAGATTCGCCGACGTAGGGAGGTGTTAATTGACATGTATTGATAGCGTTTGAGAATTAAGGGTCCTGCCCGGAGGGGGGTTTATGATAAGAGGGGATACACCGAATGTTTGCTGAATACATTACATAGACAAAGGGGATAGAATTTCGGTGCAATTTGGACTTATATTGAAACAAATAGATTGTTTGAATAAATGAAGTTTTAAGGAAACTTATTGAAATGATTTAGTCTATGACACCTCTTTGCTGAGGAGATTATCCAGAAAATCTCATACGCACTCACTCACTCACTGACTCGTTACAGGTCAGTACAGTAAGTCCCTACATGACCACTCGTTCCTGGTCACTGGTCACACTTTACTATGAACTGTCGGATGTAACGAAGTCGGTTTGGTTCCGACCACAGTATATAGTTCTGTCCAATTGCATATAAAGGCTCCTTCACTCTTATTTCGAACTGTCAAGAATCAAGGCGAATCAGCCAGAAAAAAAATTCCAAAATTTGAACCGCATTCGGGAGAGAAAGTCAAAAGAAACAAGTTTTTCAAGCTTTGTAAGAATGCGACAGCCAAATGCTATGTGACGTTTCAGTGACAGGTGGCCACGTTTTTTTGGCGATTCGACAGTGTTCTGATGAAGTCGGGGACCACTTGAAGAGCATTCGGGACGTTCTCATTGTATTCGGGGTGATGTGAGCTACATTCAAGATTCATTCCAACTTCAAGCAATACATTTGAAGAATATTCCGCCTGAAGTCCAGCAGAATTCGAGATACATTCCGATTCAATTAGAGGCGAAGACATCCTGAGAGGATCTGAAGTAGCTTGTCTTTTCCATTCTCTCTCGAATATGTTCAGAATTTTTAGAACGCAGTTATAATGCAATACAAATATTTGGTATGCAGTGAGAATACTGAGAATGGACTTCAAATGCTGTTTGATATTTTTTCCAAATGTGTATCGAAAATTTTGAACATACAAGAAATGACCCGAATACTTGGAATGCATTCGGAATACGGTATGTCGTCGTCTGAGTTCGTTATAAGCGTAGTGTACTGTTCAACAAAGGCAAATGACGTCGTCTCCAGATGATTTGAAACACAACGCTGTTTACAATAAGTGCCTTAGTGTCTGAAGTTGCGAAAGGGATATTTGACAGAAGAAAGATTACATCCAGTTCACGCACAAACATCTCACCAACCTCTTACGTTCTGCAAGAAAACGTCACGTGTCATTCAAGCCTGACCTCTACCTTCTTTGAACTTTCCATACATATAACGTCACCGATAGGAGATATAATCACTATCCGTTTTATAGTCTAGACAACTAATACATGTTTGTTTTGTCAAATTGGATTTCGACAGCCTCCAGACTGCTTTTACTCAACAGTTAGTGAAACTGGAAGATTCAAATCAACAAATCACTAGTCTAAACTTGGAGACCAGTCACGTTACCTCGTGCCGGAATGTGTCCATTATAAAATCAATTAAATGTACTGCTGTCAATCGTAATAAATACAAATGTTATCCTTGCACAAGACACTAACTGGTATTTAGAGATGTGAATTCATGACTAGTTCCGTTAGAATACAATAAAACATCAAAGGATTCTGTGTTTCGTGCATTTAAAAAGTATCGGTCAATATTACTGTGATCATGTGTCTGGTTGGTCAATTTCAAAGCGCAGATTAGATTAACATCGTTCCGTTGCCTCTGTCAATACTAATGATACCCCGGCGTTACGGAATTGGAAAGAATGTTTTGGAGTTTTTTCAATAAAACATACTAATGGTAAAACGATTTCTGGTCAGACGGGCGCCCAGTACGTTATAGTTCGAATATTTTAATGGACGATCGCTCGTGAGTGAGTGTGTATGTGAGTGAGTGAGTGAGTGAGTGAGTGTGTATGTGAGTGAGTGAATACATGAGTGAGAGGATGGGCGAGTGAGTGAATAAGTGAGCGTGTGGAAGGGTGAGTGAGTGAGTGAGTAAATAAGTGACCCTGTGGATGGGTGAGTGAGGGAGTGATTGTTGGCTGATTGCCGTTTTTCTTTCAAAACAACGTACATATGCACGGACTGGGAATTTTGTCAAGCACAATTACCAGTGTATACTCTCCACTAAATGTCATAAATTTAAAATGACAAGATCACTTAGCCAGAAAAACAAAATTAAAACAAAAACATATACTTACATCCTAGAAGCATGGCGAATATTGAAAATATTTTCTCAGCGTTCGTATTTGGCGCCACATTCCCGAAGCCAATACTAGTCAAACTGGTGAAAGTGAAGTACAGCGACGTGATGTATTTTGAGCGTATCGTCGGTCCGCTCAGGGAATCATTCGGGTAGTACGGCCTTTTCATTGTGTCGGCAAGACCGTCCAACCAACTCACGTGGGCCTGCAGGTGGGGCCGCTCCATGTTGGCGATCGCATAGAAGATACATGCCAGCCAATGAGCGATGAGGGTGAAGGTCACCATCAGCAGTAAGAGCACAGCAGCTCCATATTCCGCAAACTGCTCGATTCGTCGTACAACACGAAGAAGTCGTAACAACCGGGCCGTTTTCAGTATGCCAGTTGCTTTCATAGTCTGAAAAATAGAAACGTTTTTTTGTGAGTCCGTGAGTTAATATTTTAAGCTACATCGGCATATCGTGACTGAAACAAGCTATGATTACTTTTTTAGATGAAGGTGTAAATTATGAAACTCTTGTCAAAGAAGGACAGCGAAACAACTAATTTATCACAGATTTCAACTTAAAACTAGTAACTAACTGCAAAACATTTTAACTATAGATGACACACGTCAATTTTGATTAAACAATTCATTCAGTAATATTAGAAAAGTGAGTTTAGTTTTACGCCGTCATATTTAACAATAACATGTTACATGTTTGTATATATAATGCGTTCGTGTAGGCAGAAGTTACATACAATACAGCCATATAGCTGGTATATTACTGAGTGTGGCGTAAAACTAAACTCACTCACATATAATGCCCTTAAGAAAGTAGCTAAATGTTACTTAGTTTTTAGCTACACTCCAGGAATTTCTTAAGGGCTCGAGTCCCTTATGGGATTCGAACCCAGACTCTCAAAAAGGCGTGGCGGGTCGCAAGCGCACTCTAGAAACTCTCGATCACAAGTGTAAGTGTTAATTGGGCTGGCTCTCACGTATGTCTTGGTGCATAACCAGTCATACAGATTCGGAATTACATCAAGACCAGACAGAACCTAGTCACAAATCGATCTAAGGCTAAAACCTGATGCTAAAATATGAAGGCTATGAGCGTCTTGTGGAACGGAATTATTGTGCAATATTTCAATGTAAATATCACATCTGTCGTCGTTTTTGCTGGAATGGTGTTAAATCGACTTCAAACCATACTCATTCACTTATTGAAACTGCACAATTAACTAATTACTCCGTGTGATGTACTGGCTTATAGTTACGCTTCGTGCTTCTGCAAACACGTCATCTATCTGAGCAAATACAAGCATAGATATTCCCCGTGGAAGAGATTGGTATTGTCCGATGAAATACGACACCAATACAATTCATTTAACCTTGGCAAACATCACAATCTGTCAGTCAGTCTAATGGCGTGTAGGACTAGCAATAATCTCGATCCTTCCCCGAAGCACTTCTGTCCATGGGAGTCAGTGTTGCGGTCAGTCCACTTTTATGAGGAAGTGCAGAAATAGATTTTTATCAATAATGACTGCTTTTGAAAAATAGTTTAACCTGTTAAGTCGGGGTATCGTTTTATATTCACTTTATTTCACGTTTCTAGTATTCAGATAATTTTTATTTATTTATTTATGTTCATTTTCATTTTTTATCAAGGGCATAGTAGGTGTGAAAATAACCCATCGCCAGACATCCGGGCATTACCCATTGCCCGGGTTTTTTGTCAGGCAAGCAAAGATCACACTGCACCAGTGACCAGTTTATTTAAAAATAAACAAGAAAATCGGCTGGTATAGTTGAAAAATCATGAGGGCAAGTGATTTTACATGTGCCACTGTACCGGAACACACTAGCAATTTTAAAGTTATTTTCAATCCTGCATGGGGTGTATTTGTTTTGTGCTGGGTTTTTGTTTCGTTTGTTCGCTTCTTTTGTTTGTTGCTGCTGGCTTTAAGTTTTGGTGTTTGTTTCATTATGACGTATAGTAAGTCAGCTCACCACTCCTTAGCTGCCGATAAACTTGGTTGTTACTATATTTGGGCCGATGGGGTAGCTTAGTGGTTAAAGCGTTCGTTCGTCACGAGGAAGACCAGGGTTCGATTCCTCACATGCGCACAATGTGTGAAGCCCATTTCCCTTGCTGTGATGTTGCTGGAATATTGCTAAACACGGCATAAAACATACTCACTGACTCTAACCAGGAGCTACACTTTGTTTTAATTTCTATAGCAACTCAAACAATGGTATAAGCTGCAGGGAAGAGACACATAAACACCAGATTCAACAAACACATAACAAAAGTTACCATAACATCAAGCTAAAAACAAATACAAAAAGCCTTCGCATTTTAAGTATGAAAACGACTGCTATGCTCACAAAAACATCATAATCGAATAAACATTTCTTGATTTCTTTCCTATCAGCCAACACGAAACGTGGTGTGTACTTTCTTTTGACCCTCACAATATGTGAAGTTAATATCAGCGATAAACTAGAACCCCTAATATTAAACTGGATACAAGTATGTTATTTTCTATGGCAGAGAAAAATGTGAGTGTTAAATCAATAGTATTACTTAAAACATACATCGGCTGCATTTCATACCACCTTATCTGTGATCGTATTAAGCAGAATTTACCAGAACGGTGTTTTACCAGAATGTAGGTCAATTAGGATAATCCCCCTTTGCATAAGTACGGAGACGCCTCTTCTCTTGGTAATCATAGGGCTATAAGCCTCTTGAGTATTCATAGTAAGGTTTTTACGTCAGGTTCAATAAAAATATTAATATACTGGGCTGCAGCTCTGAACATTAATTCTGAATGTCAGCGGGGTTTAGAAAAGGATCCGGATATTCGACTATTGATAATTATTTTATTTTAAATGCCATCGTGCCATTTTGCACGTAAATGTGCTACATGTTTTGTGTCATTTATCTGGGGGTAATAATAATGATGTTCAGTGTACGCGCTTAGAGCATGTCCCTTAGTGATGCGGATGAGGCACCATATAAGTACTCTTATTCTTATTATTATTTATATGTTTCTAAAGCCTTGGGTTCTATTCAGCACCATCTTCTCTGAAAGCTCTTGTAACATTGGTAGTATGTTACTACATACACAGTAAGGCAACTGAGTATCTCGTATGTGTGATTACCCCACTGGGGTAAGACAAGGGCGCATGCTTAGTCCTTTTGGTTTCAGCATTTTTTCCTACACGAAGGTAAAATTGAGCAAAGCTGCCGTGTTGGCTTTCAGTTACTCTACAATGTTATACAGTTTATCTAGTTTTCTTTCTTGCTAGCCTTGTTTGTTTGCCAATGTGAACAAATTTCAAAAAACGATAGATGAACTACACGATTACTGTTATAAATGGCAAACGGTGGATACTTCATCGAAATATTAAATGAATGTCCATTCATATGAACCCTTTTGAGTAGTTTAGTGATGGTGTGGGGCTGTGTTTCGTATGATTAGTAAACTGTTTCGCAACATGCGTTTTTGACCCTGAGCTTTTGATATATTCTGAAGCATTTTGTATGCAAGGGTGTGATCGCATGTTTGGACCAAAATACTGGAGCCTGCTCATGGATTCCTGTGGTGCCTAATTAATGTTCGCATGTACTTAATGAAACACTGTGCACAGCAGATACTTCCGTCATGTACCAGTGTATCATGTTCTCACAGACCTCAATTCCAACAAATTGCGATTTGTCAATGCTAACTGGACGTTTCCGCAGAAACTGTTATCAGGAACACAGCACTGTGTGTAATTTACTGTTATTATCAGCAGCAATAACAGGGTCGCCACCCTTCATCAGTGTAGTGGAGTGGAACACATCAGCCAGATTATCATGTCTAGATACAAGGTATTAATACCGGGACAGGTTCCTGATAACACACAGTCTTCAAAGTCATTAATATACAGAGCAGCTAACTGGGTCGAGCGTTATTTCTCCTCTCTCAGACATCCCTATTTCTCTAAAACATTTCCCTTTATTTGTGTACGATTACATACATAACTAGCCTTATAGTTAATAATGCAGCATACAATCTTAGGGATGATAACTCGTTTAGTGCAAAGAGCTACGTCTAGGCGTAAGGTCTTTCAGGTTGATACCGGTGTAAGAGTCCTCACCAAAACGTTGCCCTATGCATAAAACAAGTAGTTCCAACACATAGCGTTGTGCGCTATATTATTGACTCACAGACTTCTAGAATGCCGACGAATTAGCCTTGTAGTCGGTGTTTCAGAAACAACAGTTTATATGGGTGAAATAGCTAAAAGAATAGGTACATTCAGTTGAATGTGTGTTGTTTTATGCCGCAACACCACGATAATTTTGAACAGCAGCATTGTTTCAGATGTAAATGAAGCAATGTGACAGTTGTGGGATTAAAATACTTTCTACTCCAAGAAGAACCGGGTTAGAATAGATCATCAGTAAGCTATGTTTTTTGTTATAAGAGACGACTGATGGGATGGGGTAACTGCGCTGATCCATGTCCCTGCTGTTGATCACTGGATTGTCTGGTGCTGATTCGATTTTGTTAGAGATCGAAGTCATATAGCTGAATATTGCTGAGTGCGACGTAGAACTAAACACACTCATTAGAATGATACACACGTCAAAGCAACGTTTAAAAAATAACAGGAAAATGTTGCTTGCACATTTAAATACCACCAAGGCAAACAATCCCCCTTGTGTTTCAAGATCGTACTTAGCATGTACAGTATTAGCTTTCAGTAGCATATGTACATCGTATTTCACCTATAATTAGCATCAAAATAAATACACATCAGATCCTCCCATCTCACGCGATGTTTCTGAAAATGAAACCCACTAACTGTCACGTTTTCTCAACAGACCCCATTTATGCATGTGCTTTGATTAGGTAAAATGACACTCGTCAAACACGCCCGTCTTTGTTAACCAGAATCATGAACAGACGCCTCGGTCACATGAAAGATGGTCATTTATTTCATGTGACATGTGACTTACTGGAAAATGGACAATTTGTTTCCTCTAATCACGGGCATAATAAGCAAGCCAATCGTACTTCCGTGTCTCGTAATGTGCTGTTCCCTCACGCGAGAAAAGTCGAAGAAGTAAAGGTTAGGCGAACCGTTTGTCATGACAGCTTAGGCTGTCTTTGCAGACAGTAAATACTTGGGACAAGACAAAAGAACACAGATCAAATTAACAAGGCGTGCCAAAGCCATACCGGATTTGCGTCATGTCCTCAGCTGATTCGGAACATTTCTTTGGCGGTGTTCTTTCCTGCAGTACTTTTGCTGTCTGTTTCTATTTTTTATCTATTTTCAAAACAGTGTTTATCGCTGTTTTTCATACTGGGGGACATGTTAATTTGGACTTGTAGAAATTATTACCCGTTATATTCCAATCACGAAGATCAGAGCTGTAAGAGTTGTTTTACAACAATCTATACTATGCCGATATTTGGAACTGTTAGGTTCCACGCGTCATCATACCCCGGTCGCTGCTCATGATATCAATCACTGGATTGTCTGGTTGAGGTCTAAATAACTTACAGATCTGTGTCATACAGCATGAATATGCGAAAGACACTCACTTGAACCTCGTTAATACGGACGGTACCAACTCCGGTCAAAACGCCGCGATTAACAATTGATTAACTGTTGAACAGTTTAAAAACTGTGTTCGCAGGTCAGGAATATAATCTTTCGTTGACGCTGTATTGTGCAACTGTGTTTATTCGGACGATGGGGTAGAAGGATGTTTTATCACCTTGAGTATTTGCATGATCGATAATTGCACCAAAGAAACCACGACCTGTATTTCACCGGCCTGTGACTATCAAAGCCTCGATGTTGATCCCGTGATCGATGTTATGAACAACGATCCACGCCGTCGGTGATCGATGACATGCCCCTGAGAATAAACACTGGAATGGTGTCCAGCTCGAGCCAGTAGAGGCTGACCGAGTGAAGAGGTCCCATATAGTCCGAGTTCTATTTGGTGTAAATTGTTTGGTCTCTTTTGTAGAAATGTAATATCATTTCAAATAAGGCGACTATGTTTTAATACAAAATGCCAGTCTACGTCCACAATCCACGAAGTCGCCTTGTCTCCATCTTCTCGAATGGTCTCCCATCTCGAATCTCGTTCAGCTCGAGATCGGGGTCATCTTCAAATCCAACACTCCAAAAAGTTAAATATCTTCCAAGTGACTTCAGCTGTTTTTGTCAGAACTCAAATTTCTTACCTCTAACTTTTCGCGGTAAAATCATGCTTTTTAAAACCCTTCATTCATAACGACAGCTCGGGTAATGGTGTTATTTCCCAGTTTTCCCCTCCTAACATTACGCATTATCTTCAGGTGATCCAGCAATGCCCTAAACCCCCGGCTACCAAAGTGTTATCTCATAAAACGGAATTAGGAACACCCTTTCGCCGCATCGACCTTTATTCAGCATAAACCCCGCCTAATTCGAACTTCTTGAGAATGTTTATTCTGCTAAATTAGTTTAGCCTAGCAAAGTTTCCATCAACTGAGGCTTAAGATTTCGGCAGGCCCTTATTCATCCCCGCCCCAGTAACCGTTGCTTCATCTCAGGGGGGCATAGCGTCTGATCGTACCTAATGGTTGTTTTAGGAAACACATTTGCACGAAAGCAATTTGTCGCGTCCTATCAATTGTCAGCGAGCCTTGTAAATTAACAATGCTACTTTCTACTGACTCAGCAGATAAGGCGACGGGGACCCCTCATCTCCGCTCATAAGCCGGGATATTACACGGCTTGTATCACACGCAGGCTTGTTGTTGCCCGCCTCGTGACACAGCCCGCTGACAGCCACTGACAAACTATTGATGAGATATCGACAACTCTGATATAAGGAACTGGGCTAGCGGGAGATGAAATGCATCGCTATGTACAACACTGAGCAGTGTGTTGAAGACGCTCGTCTCTTCGATCGTGTGTTTTGTGTCATGACCGACGAAACTGTGTCTTTGGTTATTTTTAAAACAACGCTGATATAATCAGTGAGTGAGTGAGTACGGTTTTACGCCGCTTTTAGCAATATTCAAGCAATATCATGGTGGGGGTCACAAAAAATGACCATCACACATTGTACCCATGTGTGGAATCGAACCGTGGCCTTAACCATTAGACTACCCCACAATCCCTATGTAAGGTAAGTGAGTTTAGTTTTACGCCGCACTCAGCAATATTCCAGCTATATGGCGACCCTATGTAAGGAGTGAGTGAGTTTAGCTGGTTCTAAGTGAAATAAGTCGCCATGAACAACGCGGTGTTCATATTCGTGGAGGATCATCTCTTGTATTCAGTTTAATCTGAAATGTCGCGTCTCTGGTTATTTTAATAGCAACCTGATACAAGGAACTCCGATGGTTGGAGGTGAAATGTATGGCTATGTAGGCATCGATATTCGAGTAGGGTGTTGAAGATGCTAGGGTCTGGTGTCCCTTTCTGTTATATTTCTAGATGACCGTGCGTAATGTTACAACTGAGACATCGTGTGTGGTTATATATCAGTAATGATCATCAGATAAGGACCTACATTAGAGGAGGGTGGAAATAACTCAATCTACATAGAAGTGACGTCACTGGCCTCTTGTTTCATTTGGGCTCCACGATCTGTGTCCGTTTCAGGTCTCTGTCTAGATGTTGATATCAGACCTTGCGTCAACACAGAGACTCGGTGTCTTTCATTATTAAAAAAAAAGAAAAACGTAAAATCAACAGAAAAAAAACCAAACCAAAGCTAGCAAAACGAAACCAGAAAAAAAGAAAACAAAAACCAAACCAACCAAACAAACAAGAAACTACGAAATGAATGAGTGAGTGATGTTTTAGCTTTTAGCTATATTCCTGCAATATCAAGACGGGTATGACAATAAGAAGAGTATTAATGCACCAGTGTTCATTCCGATTGCTTGAATTGTGAGGTTACATAAATATTACAACTGACAAAGTGCATTGAATTTCCATAACATAACAGTCACGAGATCATCTGAAGCTAACGGGTACCCATTTACTGATGGATGAACAATGACAAATTAAGCCTCTTGCCAAGAGGGCACCAATTCAGTGGTAATGACCAACTGTGATGTTCATGCATAGTGCAAAATTCAAGTTGGCAAACCAAGAATGTGAGTTGGAAAGATTTTCATAACACTTACTGAGACTGAAATCGCCATGTCACAATAGTCCGCGAGCCGAACATGTTTTTCAGTGATATTGACAATTGACTTGCCGAAACACTTTAAACGGAAGCAAAATATATTTATACATGGCTCTAATCAATGTGTCACGGTTAATGGTCATTGTAATACACAGCTTTTCAGTTACCTGTGTTCATTAATTTGTTTTAATGACATACATACCGGCACGGTGTCTGGTAATCGGTGCAATACTTGCTACGAGGTATCATTATCGCTGAAAGAATGCAGTGCTGTCGGATAGAACTAAGCAGCTATTGACATGCTATTGACGCGATATCGACAACAGTTTACAAGGACGAACGGGACAGGAATTTGGAATGTATCGCAATGAACAACCGTGAGTCAACAGTGGGAGACAAGGGAGCGTTATATCGCCTGAATGGTCGATAACAATGGCACTGACATCCCTAGGAACGAGTAGATAGCCTATGTCAGTGGCGTGTTTGTCGTTTAACCCCGCAATTAGCAACATACCAGCAATATGACGGTGATCTGAACCCTGGAAGACCCGACCCGGGAAGATTTGGGTTGGAATTGGCCTGCAGTAACCCATGGGGCGACTAACGGGACTGGGTGGTGAGCCTCACTGACATGGTTGACACATGTCATCCTATCCCTGTTGGGTAGATCGATGCTCATGTGGTTCAGAACTGGATTGTCTTGTCCAGACTCGATTACTTTCAGATCACCTCCATGTAGCTGTCATATTGCGGAGTTAAATTAAACAAACAGTAATTGTATTGGGGTGCGTGTTGTGTAAGGTTTGTTTTCGTTAATTCTTTGCTGCTTTACGCTAAAGCTGACAACAGCCCAGCTACATTAGAATGTATTATAGAAACGTGTACCGGAAGTAAGGCACCACCATGTGGATTGGTTGGTCTGACTCGTTGACCTGACCACGTGATCTCACGTATGAACAGTTGCTCATGATAGCAATCACTGGCGTTTCTTGTCAAAAACAGACAAGGTGCAATGGAGTAGCCCTGTGGTTGAAGCCTTCGTTCGTCACGGCTGAGATTCCCAACGAGGTCCCTCGGGGGCCATGGGCTCATGTACCCTCGAGGTCTGCATCCTCGAGCCGCAGGGCTCGTGGAACATAAACAGATCTCGAGGGTACACGAGCCAAAGGCCCCCGAGGGACCAGTGAACAACGTATTTATCTTACCGAACACCTGAATTTTAATTTCGAACTGTTTGAAGCACTTCTGCTGAATGCGAGGCGAATCGCCATTTTGCCGAATGGTAAACAGTTTTAGAGTTATCTCCCTTCCATCGATTTTCAATCGCAAAACATTGGTAATTTCCGTGCCTAATACGTGATTCAATGTTATTAGAGGCAAAGAAGTACTACCAAGAAGCAGTAGAGGAGTTCCGAATATTCCCAGCGGTGTACAGTGAAAATAATACATTGGCTGTAAGCGGGGTACATTGAAAATACATGTAATACAATAGCGCTTAGCAAATGAGAAAGCGACATTCAGGTGTGAGGTAAGATAAATGCCCATCCCGCCTTCATATAACTAGAAAATGCTGAGTCTAAAACATACGGCAATAAACAGTAAGGAAACAAACAATGACAAGGTGTCACAAATGTGTCTCACATCTTAATGTGCGTAAGAACAGTTCTCTAGGCATCAATATATATGTACCGACTTCCACTTCTCAAAATATCGATGATATATCGATTATAACAAATCAATGTCAGTGTGTGCGCGATACATTCAACGTAGCTCTTCACATTTTCATGTCACAAAACATACATTAGAGTTTTCGATAGGGGGTCACGAATGCTTTTAACCCTTCAACGACGTGAACTGTATTTGATATCACGGATAACATTAGAGCACATGCTTTAAAATGTCATATACATTTTATCAGACATTAACAATGACGTTTGTTTAACGAAATATGATCTGATATTGACATGGGAAATACAGGCATTAGCACGATGCTTTAGACAGTTTTTCACTGTGTGACAGGTGTACATTATTAATATCCAGATTATCAATAGTTCTTCAATAATACATCACGCTTGATGTGTGAGGTATTCAGGAAGGGTTTGTGAGACAATGTATTGATAAAACCGTATTTACCAGCTAAAGTAGAACAGAACGCACATGTCAAGGAACTGTTTGTTTTGATGTAAATATATTTGTCATTTGCAAACATTCTATGAGAAATCGGTAATATTTTTTAGATATGTTAAGGGGCAAGTCGTAAGACGCGTGAATATTTCATGGCAGGGTCGTTTGATATTGACAATGGTTCGCGACCGGACCAGTTTTCTGTGTGACGAGCGCATGCGGTTACGTCTAATTCTCCTCCTTCTGAAAGTGTAGTTTTATGCCGCTTGAACCGAGACAGGATACTCGTCGTGTTGAGCGGACGCTTTGGCCACCAGATTATTTCAACGAAACGTGACCGATCGAGTTTGATACATGGGACGATAAAACGTGTGTTTGGTGTTTAATTAGGAGAGGTTTCAAATGAAGCATTCCCGTGCTTCAAATGCTCAATAACACCCGGAAACTGGCCAACGCATGATGTTTATCGACACTGTAAACACAAAAGTAAACCAAAGGATTTTACTATCTGCACTCGTTTACACCGAGTACGGGCACAGCAGTGAAGTGTCATCAGCAGGCCGTTTCAGCTGGTTCCCATGGTAGCGTCTGGAGTTGTTCTTTTGTGACGTCATTCTGACTTTACATCACAACATGATTTGAATGACGTCACCACTGTTGATGACTCAACAAAACAATTGTTTGCGAGGTCAATACGCAGTGAATAGTCTTGCAGTTTCCGGGAATCTAATACCATTTGATCATGTTTTTCAACTAATCAGATTAGAGAACACAGTGACTTTTGGTTTACAATGTGGCAATATTATGATGACTAAATGACAGTGGTTTGTAAACAAGTGATCAACAGAATGAACACCGATCTGTGCAATTCGGACGCCATGTGTCAGGGAGTCGCCTCATACGACAAGCAAGAGTAGCTGAAGATCAACTCTAACACGATTCTTCGATGCTTCTGGAATGGTTAAGACAGCAAAGATGTCGTTGTGAGAAAAACTTAAAAAATGTCGACCGAAAGACAGAAGGACAATATGACTTGGTAGCTAGCGCCATTCTATAAGGTCAAGGTCAAACCCGCGGTCGCTACAACCGCCCGTTACAAAAACATGGTTTAATTTGCAAAGGCTGATCGCGGGAATAAATCTTCCTTTTTTCCGGAAAAGCAGGCATCGTGCTCTTGAAGCATAAAATTAACGAATCCATATAAATTACAGTGTCTCGTTCACCTATCATGCTTCATTTCCCAATAATTATCACAGCTGTAAGGGGCTTCGGACTCCGCCCTCCCCGTCCAAACCCCAACTGCACATAAACACTCCATCACTGTTGTCCTGGATGGCTTAGACAGTCACGCTCGCCTTCTCTTAAATGTACTTATTCCACCCCCTCTGTTGTTCCGGGTAATCGTTCAAAACAAATGTTTTAGCATCTTTTTCATTTTGCAGATATCCGCTTGCAATTCTATGCTTAGACTTCTTTTTCACCAGGCATCATTACAGAATGAACGAAAATTGCCTTGGATGTAAATTTGTTGTTCCGCACACCGCCACAATTAAGACAATAAAGGACGGGTGAGGGGGTGCGTTTGGGGCTGGGGTGGGGTTGTGGTGTTAGCCTTGTGGTTAAAGCATTTGTTCGTCAAGCCGAAGACCCAGGTTCGCTTTCCTACATGGGTGTCTCCTCCGTGTCTCCCGCCGTAATATTGCTGAAATATTTTTAAACGGGGTGTAACGCCATACTCATTCACTCACGTACGAAATCATCATCAGGTTGTCATACAATCATGCAGGGATATTGAGTCAGCGAAACTGTGCCTGGTCGTTGGCGTGGTAGTTAAGCTTTAGTTTCTGGTAGTTTATAGTCATGGCTCAATATAAGATACGTTAAGATACGTTAGTTGCACCAGTCAGATTCAAGCTGCACTGCTTTTATTGCAATATGCAGATGCAAATATTTAGATCTTTCATTCAGAGGTTAACCCATTCAAACATTGACTTGCACCTGGTGCAAGTTAGGCTAATAACTATGTTGCACTTTGTAATGTTGGGTTGCACCAAGGCACGTTTCACAACACTAAATCGAGCCCTAAAAGTATATGTCATAAGTACATTGGTATTGTGGTGCTATGATACATTAGTAAATGGCTTTTGATCATGACATGTATTTACAATTTAGATGGTGTATGGATGGAGGTCACAGTCAAGACATGCCTCATCGTCCTAAGTGAGATTCCCACCCCACTACAGGGATTTCGCCCACCTGCATCACTTCACATCACAACCACATCACTACAACATTACCACCACATCACTTCACATCAAACCGCACAGCACCACTCCACATCGTAAATGACCACTCCATATCACATCACGCCATATCACACACCGCACCGCACCGTACCGCACCGCGCCGCACCGCACCGTACCGCACCGCGCACCGCACCGCACCGCACCGCACCGCACATCGCATCGCATCGCATCGCATCGCATCGCATCGCATCGCATCGCATCGCATCGCATCGCATCGCATCGCACCGCATATCATCGCACCGCGATTGAAAGTAGCAGTCTCGCTACAAGACTCAAATGTTTCATTCATCACTCCCACCCAATCACACACACAAACACCACCACCACCACCTTACCCCTTCCCCACTCTTTTCAACCCAACAATTTCAGCACCGCCCTCCACACCAACTGAAGATAAAGCAGAAACTAAATTGATAAAACAATATCCAGCTATTTCGTGGCCCAGAGAATCGCGAGCGTCATATTTGGAAAGCTGTAGAGAGAGGTACTGGATACGAGGACAAAGACACATTGTTTATCACGAGCGCTCTTGTTTCTTACAATCCCCACACGTCTGAGTGGCGGTGCAGAACCAACTCGGGCGATACAGACTTGCCGTTCTCTTCTGCATCCTTTCGACACATATAATCCCTCACGGGAAAAACACTAAAAGAGTGTGCTATTATTTTCCCAATGACACGGAAGCCCTTTGGCTATTCCCAACCTACATATGTGAACGTTCTCTCGACAACATCAAAATGTAGGAATCAAATTCAAATCGCCCGTAAATCCGTGCTGGCTGAATTCTACACTTTTTTCTGACTTGGCTTGTGCAGTGTAGATCAATCAGTGAGCATGGCATCTGTTAAGAACTGTTCAACAAAAAGCCAACGTTTTTTGTGTTGTAATGTCGTTTTCGATATTTTTTAAATAACAAGACATAATGTATTAGATTATCCCATGACTCTGGGCTATGAATTCGTGAAATTTGACCGGTCCCAATGGAATAATTTTCTTCAATGGAATTAAAATTATTCTGTAATTAGGTGAATGAATATAGTTTTGCAGCGCGTTAAGCAACAGACCTGCAATATTACTGTAAATAAAAGTTTGTCATAAAAGCGTATATCCAAGAGCAGCTCAAGCAACTCCAGAATATGTGGCAAGTCCAGAGTTTGTGGCAAGTCCAGAACTTGTGGCAAGTATAGAATTTGTGGCAAGTCCAGATTTTGTGGTAAGTCCAGATTTTGTGGCAAGTATAGAATTTGTGCCAAGTCCAGAATTTGTGGGAAGTATAGAATTTGTGGCAAGTCTAGATTACAGTTTGAAAATAAAGCAAGTCTCTGGGCTCCTTAACACGGATTCGAAAAAGGTTTTCCTGCAAAATATGTTCATTTCAGAGACTTCATGTTGACCTAACTGCACGTGGGAACGAACCCGGGCCTTTGGCGTAAAAGGCAAACGCTTTAACCATTGAACAACCGCACAGGTCCCGGTCATCAAAATCTATAGGAATATAACATGAATAGATGGCGCCGGGCGTTCAGTCATTGTTCCTGGGAGGAAATTTGACGCAATACATGTACTCTAAACGTTATCATCAAAGGGAGACAACCGAATATAACCTGAATAATTCAATTTAGGAAAGTGAAATTGTCGGGGTGAGAAAAATGTAAAGACGCGGTCTTTCAGCAAAAGTCTTGAACTGGTGATTTATGTGACCGTTTGTCCTACGGTGTCTACTTCCTGTCAGACTAGGTGCAGCCGTGGTCCCCCTTCACACTCCAACCATCTCGCCGAGTGAAATCTTGTCAATATTTTCCCAATAGACATCACCGAGGGTGACGCATGGGTTAGACATTGCCCTATACGGGAAATGAATCTCAATTCGTTTTAGTCATACGCATGGCACTTCCGGTGGGTAACTCTGATGGACATCCTTATTTAAAACGAAATTGGAGAACGAACTATTTTGTTTTTAGGCTCATCCATTAAATGCGACATGGATGTGTTTTGTTTTGTTTTGTTTCTTTGATGTGCTGCGCCAAATTCAGTAATATTCCAGCGATAGGACGGCCCCTGTATCCGTATATGGAGTCTAGGACAACAGCCACCCATTCATTCCGGAGGGTGAAATGACTGAAGCATTCGAGTCCCGGACAACACCTGCCCGTGGATCTCAAACCAGTAATGGATTATCTTGCAGAGGGAGGTGCCTCTTCAACTCTTTTGGGTGGCAATTGTCCTAGGTAGAATTTCCAAGGTAGTAATTGTTCAGGTGCCAATTGTCCTACTTCCCAACGTATGAATTCTTCTACACAATGTGTGTGGCAGTGCAATTTGCATATTCATTTTGTTGTCTATTTGTCGTTAATAGTACTATTGTCAATATTTATTCCAAGACGTTTTCGTTATTTGTGATTGCGATAAAGCATGTTTTGTATCGATGGAACTGAGGTCATTCAAAATGTAGTGACATTCAAGATAAATACGTTTGTATTTTTCCCGACTGATGATTCTGCTGAAAGGTGAACCGGAGTGAAACTAATCTCTCGATCGATTTTAAAAACTCCAACATTTTCCACTATAAGAAAAAAAGATTGGTTTAATTTTCTTTACACAGACTTTCGACCTTTTGTTAAGTGAAAAAACAATTTTTATCGATTTTTTTCTATTTAATTCGCAAACCGATTATATGGCTGGGAAAAAAGTCAATGGATGAACTCATTTAACAGTAAACCTCATCACTTGAGTTCTGTGATGTGGACCAGTCGCAGCATCTGAAGCTGTGTTCTCAGTCAAGGATTTCGGACAGATGAAGAACAATGGCACCGAAGGTTGTTTAGGTGTGATATATATCCAACAAAACCTGTTACCATGGCGATTTCTCTCTAACTAGCACCAGATATTTCTTTGATATTTTACAGAATAGTAAACTCGTTTACGCCGATATTAAATTTCAGCAATACCATTTTCACGTGATGATTTTTTGTACCGCGCTCTTTACATCCCTTTTTGACAGAGGAATCTCACTGGCAATGAGTGAGATCATGTAATTTAAGGCTGGCTTTTAACTCTTTTACCCTTTGTTAAGGGTAAGTGTCTCTTGTTATCTTCTCCATTACATGTTGTTCCGCTTGACCTGACCTAATGCATTGCGTGACCGTGTCACAACTGGATGGGTCTGTTATTGTGTAGCGGTGCGCCTTTGTCAGGTGATTGTCAGCATGTCCGAAAAGCCGAGACAAGGTCGCCGTTTGACATCTCAGAATCGAGAAACCGTCACCGATGTCCTAATTCTCTTTAATCATTCAGCTGCAGATTGTTTAATGTTTCCTATTCGGGTTTTTAGGCAGCGAGCAGAGGCAATGAATCGTATTCTGAAAGCAACTGACTTTACGTTGTAAAGTCAGTAAACCAAAAAAGGTAGCTTACGACTGAAAACCCAATGCAATTAAAACATGAAATGATTTTTTCGGAAATGTTGTTTTCCGTGTAACAAGTTCAGTAACAAATCCATGTATGCATGCATGCACGAACGCAACAATAACATAATCTGCTCCCCTATTTAATAAAGTGAACTCGACCAGGCGCCGATTGTGACCCCCAGGGTTATGCATATGTAGAGTAGCTGAGGTCAAGCAGAACCTGTAGGACTCATGGTTTAATACCACCTTCGGAAATATAACGGCGGGAAACTTGAGGACCTGAACTCGAACCTCACGCTCTTACCACAGCGGGTAAGTGAGTATGGTTTTGCGCCGCTTTTAGCAATACTCTAGCAAATATCACAACGAGGAACCGCAGAAATGTGCTTCATATATGTGGAACCCAGGTCGTCGAGGTGACGAGCAACAGTCACAAGGCTACCCTTTAAAACGTCGGTTAGATAAAACATTATTTCCCTGACATGGACACAGAGCGTGTCTTTGATACTCTCTCACTGTCTCTCCATTTGGGAGTTGGCTGAGGTAGTCTTCGTTGACCTTAAGAGTTCGAATCCCGACAATGGTGTACTGCGAATGTGTGGTAGCCTCCACCGGAAAATTCCCTAAACTGGCTTCAACTGGCCTAAAACGCCACTCATCCAGTCACCTGATGTTGTACACAAGATATACACTCTTCAAATCCTTCAGGGGTGCACCACACTCCCTCACTCACACATTCACTCAGTGACAGTGGGGCAGCCTTCTGGTAAAAGCGTTCGCTCGTCGCCCCGAAGACCAGGGTTCGATTCCCCACATGGGAATAATATGTGAAGCCCATTTCTGGAGTCAAAACACACTCACTCACCCCAACTCACATTCCATCGCCCTCTCTACGAAATAAAATATCAAAGCAACTTACATCACTGGTGCCAGATCCGAACAACAGAAGATCAAACGGTATGGCAGCAATGGCGTCGATGACAAACCACCCCTTGACGTAGTTTATGGCAATCTTCTGAGGGTCACTGACCACCTCCCCATTCACGACAAAGGTTGTCCGGAAGTTGATCAAAATGTCCGCAATAAACATGAAGTCCACGATGAGATCCACAATGACCAGCGGGTCGGCTCGACTGGTCTCCGCAATGGTGTCCCTTGTTGCTGGGTCTTGGTTCAGCTTCATCTTGATTTCTTCCTCGTTGAGGAGGAAGGCGGCGGAGTAGGGGGTGAAGACGGCGGTGTAGAGGACGAGGAGGAGGATGATCCAGTCCCACACCGCCTTGAAGGGAGAGTAATGGAGGATGATCATCTGTGAGGAGGCTTGTTGGATCTTGGAAGGGGGCACCGGGTCATAGTAGCTCTGGTCATCCGAATCTGTCTTCTCACTTTTCGTACCCTGGAAGAAGAAAAGAGGAAGCCGATATATTAGTTATACGTCATTATTTTTTCTTAAAGTGGGTGATTGATTGGTATTTTTGTCAAAATGTTTTCGTTAGTGGTACATTGTGATGCAGCTGGGTTGTAGCGCGTAATTTTTACATTTTTAATTCACCTTTTTACTTACTGAATCCTGAAACAAGCAATAAGCATGCATACATAATTATGCAGTACATGAAGAAAGGGGACGTTTTTACTAAGATCGTGTCAGTGGCGGTAAATGTTTAGTCAGTTATTTATTTGTTTGTTGGTTAACTCCGTACCAGACAATCCAGTGATTCAAATCAAGAACATCAATCTACGCTATGGAAACACGATGTCATGTGTCAACCAAGTCAGCGAGTCTGACCACCCGATCCCGGAAGTCACCTCTTACGACATGAATGGTTTACTGAAGGCCATTTCTAACCCGGATCTTCTTAAGTAAAAGATTCTGTGAGAAGCAGAAATTCTTCTTATGGAAATTGTGTCAGATGCACCTGGGTAACTTTTGATTCTGTTTTTGTGAATGACGGTATTTCTTATTGTAATGTGTGTGAGAAGCGCTATGCCACTGAAACGCCTCAAGGCGACGGTAAATCTAACTTACTCACTCACTCACTCACTCACTCACTTATAAACTCTTACTAATACGAATATAGCTGTGGAGATAACATATGACCTTCTTTCAACCTTAAAATCAGCATTTATTAAGCCGCGAATGATCTTCAATGGCATCTTAACCACATCTCTTCCTGGAAATTATTTGAACGCTTAATAAATCAGGAACTACACATGACGTTTTGAAATATTAGAAATCCCAAGGCTAGCCTTCTTACAAACAATTCCTCACATCACAGAGATTCACCATATGGACCTGTGAAGAATCGAAGTTATTAATACAGATGTCCCACAAACTCGCTTTACGGCTCTTTCATGTTTAATCCAACATGATTTATTTCCGGATCATATGAACCACTATGAACCGGTATGGTCGCGTTGAGAGGCATAAATTTGGTAACTATTTACGCCGAACTACGAATCCCGACCTCAAGTCCTCTCAGGAAAAGTGTAAAGAAATGTGACCGTGACATCATATATTATTGGTTAGGGTGTTACACATTCTAAATGACTTCGACGACACCGACGCAACGCAATTCTCGTTTCGTATGGTCGCGTAAATAAACGTAATAGAGTTTTATTGCAAAAGGCTTTTAGAGTAATTTTACTAGGGGAGTTTTATTACATCGAGGCCCCATTCCGTCCCTTGTAAGAGAAGAGAGCGGTTATATTGATTGTATATGGTCAAGATTAACAACTTGATGCCATCCAAGCAAGCATAATTCCTTATCAACGTCTTTTCTGGCTGTAGGTAGGGGGTTTTGGTTGTGTAATGCTATTAGACCCGTCCAGTAACATCACAGGAACTGAGTAAAAATCTACTTCACGAAAGTCCTAATTAAATTCAGCGTCCAATATGCTGGAAAGAATGGTTTTGGGTAGAGACGGACGTGTTATATGTCCCGCTACATGTGCCGCATTGCTTTGTTTTGGATAGGTATGTCTGTTATAAACATTCCAGAAATGGTCAATGAAGATGTCACCACTAGGGTATGTATTGGCTTGCTCGGTGCTACATTGCTACCCGGTATATTTCAAGAACGGGTTGAGCGAAACGTTGTTAAACCTTCGGTTTGGACAAAACGTCCTTCCTATTTTCAACACCACGTATACTTTGGCGGGACAACAGTACAAAAATCAAGGTGACAGGTTAGATGTTCAAAAGAGGATTCAATATATCGACTGTTAGTAATTGTTAACTCTATAGATTTCTGCTAAATTGCTATTTCTTATTTTGCTCTGACCTCAAACCTGTGTTTCAATACGCGCAATGAGATATGTCTCTTCCATCTGTCGTCAACATGACATCTGTTGATGGTCCGTGTTTAGCTTCATCATTACACAACGTACTTACGTACATAGGACGATATGCACCGTATCGATTAACATGTTTTAACCAGACAAATCCATATGTATGGACCTGATAGAGGTACATGCATGGACCAGACCAATCTACATGTATGGACCAGATCAATCTACATGTGTGGACCAGATCAATCTATATGTATGGACCAGATCCATCTACATATACGGACCAGGTGAATCTACATGTATGGACAGGATCTATCTACATATATGGACTTGATCAATCTACATGTATGGACCAGACCAATCTACATGTGTGGACCAGATCAATCTATATGTATGGACCAGATCCATCTACATATACGGACCAGGTGAATCTACATGTATGGACCGGATCTATCTACATATATGGACTTGATCAATCTACATGTATGGACCAGATCAATCTGTATGTATGGACCAGATCAATCTACATATACGGACCGGGTGAATCTACACGTATGGACCAGATCAATCTACATATACGGACCAGGTGAATCTATATGTATGGACCAGATCAGTCTACACGTATGGACCAGATCAGTCTACACGTATGGACCAGATCCATCTACATGTATGGACCAGATCAATCTACACGTATGGACCAGATCCATCTACACGTATGGACCAGTTCAGTCTACACGTATGGACCAGATCAATCTACATATATGGACCAGGTGAATCTACATGTATGGACCAGATCAATCTACACGTATGGACCAGATCCATCTACATGTATGGACCAGATCAGTCTATACGTATGGACCAGATCAATCTACATATATGGACCAGGTGAATCTACATGTATGGACCAGACCAATCTACACGTATGGACCAGATCCATCTACATGTATGGACCAGATCAATCTACATATATGGACCAGGTGAATCTACATGTATGGACCAGATCCATCTACACGTATGGACCAGATCAATCTACACGTATGGACCAGATCAATCTACACGTATGGACCAGATCAATCTACACGTATGGACCAGATCAGTCTACACGTATGGACCAGATCAATCTACATATATGGACCAGGTGAATCTATATGTATGGACCAGATCAATCTACACGTATGGACCAGATCAGTCTACACGTATGGACCAGATCAATCTACATATATGGACCAGATCCATCTACATGTATGGACCAGATCGATCTACATGTATGGACCAGATCAGTCTACACGTATGGACCAGATCAGTCTACACGTATGGACCAGATCAATCTACATATACGGACCAGGTGAATCTACATGTATGGACCAGATCAATCTACACGTATGGACCAGATCCATCTACATGTATGGACCAGATCAATCTACATATACGGACCGGGTGAATCTACATGTATGGACCAGATCAATCTACACGTATGGACCAGATCCATCTACACGTATGGTCCAGATCCATCTACATGTATGGACCAGATCAATCTGTATGTATGGACCAGATCAATCTACATATACGGACCAGGTGAATCTACATGTATGGACCTGATCAATCTACACGTTTGGACCAGATCCATCTACATGTATGGACCAGATCAATCTACATATACGGACCAGGTGAATCTACATGTATGGACCTGATCAATCTACACGTATGGACCAGATCCATCTACATGTATGGACCAGATCAATCTACATATACGGACCAGGTGAATCTATATGAATGGACCAGATCAATCTACACGTATGGACCAGATCCATCTACATGTATGGACCTGATCAATCTACATATACGGACCAGGTGAATCTACATGTATGGACCAGATCAATCTACACGTATGGACCAGATCAATCTACACGTATGGACCAGATCAATCTACATGTATGGACCAGATCAATCTACATACACGAACCAGGTGAATGTACATGTATGGACCTGATCAATCTACATGTATGGACCAGACCAATCTACATGTATGGAGTGGATCAATCTACGTGTACAGAAAAGATGAATCTATATGGATGGACTAGATTAATCGACATGAATGGACAAGATCAATCTACATGTATGGACTAGATTAATCCACATGTATTGACCAGATCAATCTGCATGTACGGAATAGATCACTCTACATTTGAACCATATCAGTCTCTATACAGACTGTACAGAGAAGATTAAACTCCCTGTCTTCATAAGAAATTATATACTTCAAACGTGGACTTGAATACAACACTGGAATCGTTATCAAAACGTTATTAGGCTAGAACAGTCCCTGAACCCCTGCAATCTGAAGACCACGATAACAATGTTACTCCAAACTCGAATAATGATGTCTCGTTGCTTTCATCTGGATGTGTACTTCCCTTCCCCTGCAGTCTATGCATTCCTGTGCGTTCTGCGGCGGTTGGGGTATATTGACAACATATGTATGAAATGCTCATTATTCGTGTAAGTTTGTACAATCCTTCCTGGTCGATAGCGCTGAATATAATTCCGATAAATTCTAGATCCATCGGATATACTGCAGATTTAATTTCTTTTAAATTATTGAATATCTAGACGCCGCTGCAATCTGCTTCAACGTGAACGTCCAATATCATCGTCATCGCTGAGAACCACTTTAAACGTGAGCGCGTGTGCACATTAATACAGGTTTATCAGACTATATGGATTTTAACGTGCGTCTCATTTCTACTTGTCACGATCGCATCGAATAACAGAAGACACAAGGGAAGTAAAAACACAATTATTCAAAACATGCAGTTCTAGATGACTTAGTCATTTGCCCCAATACTTCATGTCCGTGGAGAATAACAGCGCGAGAGAGTGAATGTGTTTTCACGCCGAATTTTGCGATCGTCTGTGAATACTGAAATGCCTCTACTCAAAGTACACATGTTTGGAATCGAACCCTGGTTTTCAGACTGATAGGCAGCTATCTACTTACACATTGTTGATCCTACTTTACACACACTATTACCTCCTCTAGGCTGCATAATCATTTGGTCCGCTTGTCGAAAATTCGGAACTTTAACGCCGTATGATTCCCTTTCTGTCTTTGCAGTGTAAGAGATGATATATTTGTGGACATTTTTCCTCAGTACGCTGTGTCCTTTAACCTCCCTAGTTCTATATGCACTCGGGGCGATGGGGTAGCCTAGTGGTTAAGGCGTTTACACGTCACCTCGAAGACCCGTGTTCGATTCTCTACATTGCCCATTGCTGGTGTCCCTCTCCGTGATATTGCTGGAATATTTCTATAGGGGGCGTAACGAGTATCTCACTCAGTCACTCATATGCTCTCAACGATCAATTGGTCGTCATTCTATCTAGGATTCAACACAGCATGTGTGTGCCAACAGTTATAAACTATATTACTCAAACACGCACCTCTAAACAAGTTCTCGTCGGTCCCTCCATTTCAATAGGTTTGACCAAGGTACAGATGGAACCCACTGCTCATCACCTCATAGTATGGACAAGATCGCGTGGAATCTATGTAAATCATATATAAAATCTGACTTACATCTTTGTCTTTTTCCGCGGCCACTTGCAGTTTTTCAGATTCCTCGGAGGCCTGTTTTCCGTGGGACTTGCCCCGAAACTCTCGCAGTACTTTCAGCATGATTATTTTGCTCTTTGCCTGAAAGATATAAATAATATCATCCATTAATTGAAACATTGTAAAAATCATCGAAATAACGTCTTTATCACCACCCAGATCCCTGTTCGGCGAAGCGGTCGGAAGTAAGGAACAGCCGTACGTTATGTCAAAATGTGTGAGTCACCTTAAACCTACAATAGCTTTGTTGAACGTGCCCCGGTTCGGAAGCGTCCTCATGCGTAAATACCGCAGCGCTTTTGCGCAATTTCCGCAGAACATTTCAGTACTTACTAACTTACAGTACGTACGTGCAGTTACTGCAGAATTTATGCAAATTTACTGCAGTGTTCTGGCATGATTACCGCACCTTGTTTAGGAAATTAAAAATTTTAAATTCGAATAGTTTTTGTGCGGAGTTACAGCACAGAACACTTTCATATGGACAAGCCAAAATAAGAGGCAAGTACTTATGTTCGGTAATGTAGTTCCAGTTGCCCAAGAACATCACAGGAAAATGCTTGAGCGATTTCGTTTGAGATGCTGAACAGAATATTTGATACACAAGATAATACAAAGGTTCCCTCTCATTTGTTTCTGCAGGAATGAAATTATAGTAATGAAATTGAAGGATTGATTTGTTTCAAACGACTGCATGAAGTATAGTCGTGAGTAGCTTTATCAATAGCCACGAACAAAGAACTCAGACAAGAACAGATGGATTCCAGAAACATTCCGGGAAGAGCCATTCCTTTAGTGTTGTTATGCGTTTCTACAGAGGTCTCGCCTTGGCAGAGGTTATCAAACAAATGAACAGAAACCGTGATTTGTTTCCCAAAAAAACAAGAACACTCTTACAATTTTAATACAGGTTACGACAGGTTTAATGTTTCCGAAAACATTGTTAAAATCTATAGCTGTCTTAACAAGTTCCAAAAGTATCTGTAAAGTTGCGACCATTGGGTCTCCATCAACTTTTTTTAGTTCCATTAATCCCAAATCTGCAAAAACCTTTCCATAAAAACAATAAATCGAAGAACGTTTCTCATACCATTAGAATATTTTCCCCCTTGGCTGAGCTGTTACATTTGCCGATATTGACATGCGAATTACTTCGACATGAGATGTACATTTCAATACGCTAGCTTGTTAACTCCTCCTGTTGCGGTTTGACGTTCCGAAACGGACGTGAAATGGGCATCAATCGACCTTTCCCTGTCTTGCCTTTGAAATCAAGCCTTTTATATCGAAAGGCGGCCCGGTGAAATATGTGTTGATATCCCATGATGACGTTGCAAATGAAGATGTCAATATCTTGATTGATAGAAAAGAGTTTATATTACATTTCGAGATTGGCATCTCATAACTGAAATTGACATGTGTTAATGTTATTGCCATGTTACATAAACGAAACAGTGTTTCCGGGAAAGTGCTAGTACAAGATTTTAAGGTTTGGTCGTTTTGGATAATTATTCCAGGGAAATAAAATGGTTTTATCACCCGTCGGTTTGCCAGGATAAAACGCACTGCACGCGAGAGAGTGTTACAATGACCTCTGACATTCCCGTTGAAGTAACCTTTCTTCATGGTCATTAAACAGATACGTTTAAGAAACAAGTTTAGGATCGTCAACTGAGGGTAAAGGTTCGGGATCTCAAGCCACTTGGAAGTAAGAAGACATTCCCTGTTCAGTGGTTTCATGCATGTTCGAAAGAATAAAAATAAATCGAATTTACATTAGGTAATTTAGTTTCCATTTCGGTGTGGTGGCAAGTTTATGTTTAACATCTGCAATTATTTACAGGTATCGATATCCTGAAATGAAACATTTACACATTTACACAAAAGTAAGCTGTGTTGGAAGAGCGCCGTGCTTGGCAATATTTCACAAAAGGATCCTAGCACTAATACTATATATGATCATGGCGTTACGATCGCTTTGTGACACCGGCTCGTTGTTAAGCCTCTGCATTTCTGTGTAATTAGCAATTTCTTCAGAATTTCTATTTTTAACTGATAACTCTGGAGGGAGTGCCCTTTCATTTGAAATCACGCCGATACGAAGAATTGGGTTTGGAGTAAATAATGCCTTTCTGTTTTCTGTTCACTGACAAGAATAATAAAAAAATGTACATGTGGCGTTTAGCCAATGAAACATGAACAAAATGACCGCGTAATAAAGTTTATGGGCAAAAAATTAACCATTTGCTGTCTGACATTAAACGTGAGGGGTTTTAATGATTTTATCTGTGTATTAAAGGGGAAAACTCTTTTTCAGAAAAAATATTCTCAGCGATTTTATTTTGCTTTTGTCAGCAGTTCTTCTTTACAAACACAACAGTTTATGACAGTAATAAATTTCAGTCTTTAAATCTGATTTGAAAAATACATTGTGTCTTGAAAACGTGCCTCAATGTAACCCCGTTGGCTAATCGGGAGGCCAAAGGTCCGTGTCTTGGTTCGAGCGTCTCATCGTAATGTCAAGCCAGTGCCAGTTTAGGAGATCTCGGCACGAGAACCGTGTCTGCGAGTATTTGTGCTCCAAAATGACGTTCTGGAAAGACAACAGTGCGACCGTGGAGAAATGCGATTTCCCTGCCGACTAATAACATTGGAGCAAGCGAGATTTCAACCTGAGGAGGACCAAGTGTTTGTTTAATGTCCAAGTAATTTACTCTTCAGCTAAAACTCGGCAATAATGGTATTAAACACTTTTAATACGATTCTTAACCCGTCAGATAGTTTGTCTGTGCCTCCAAAACGAACTCTTGTGTTGACACGAAACTGTTCACATATCCGCCAAAGTCTTCACGAAAAGAGAAGTAATCTTCACTAAGCTTTTGGCTTGTCAATAGAGTCTCGCGCGGGCCTACTGGTGGCGCCATACCACACCGGGTATTTATTAGGATTGAACTCGAGACTTGCTGTTAGGGAAACATTATCAGGCCCGTGTAAAAGAAGCCTTTATTACTACTGAAGATGAAATGAGTCGCCCGGTAAATAGTCTCAAGTTGGCATTGATGTTAAACCGTGCTGTAAGGAAACTGTTTCCGACACACGCGCCCTCTAGGTTTGAGCTATGTATTAATAAAAGCAGCGGCGTGGAGAGTCTCTTTTATACGGTTCTAGTCCATAATTCTATTTCCGTGTCCTTTCTATTCCTTTTCAGCAAAGTCATGGCCCGGTTGCAATTAAAGATCTAAGCAACTGTGGATAAAAGGGATAATTTAATGGAATTACCTGTTTCTCCTGTAATCGTCATTCAGATAGTATGACTTACAACACTCGCGACAAAATTAACTCCGTATGTGAAGGAGATGTCTGTTGATAGCAGATCCTCCAATTCCGACTATATCTGGAATATATGTTTGCTATTTAGTCCTGTCTAATTGGGATTTTTTGTTTAACGCCGGATAATTCCGATAATCAACCTACTGGCATAATATGCATAGCTACGGAAACAGGATATGATGACGTCATCATAAAAATAATTAACCATCCGATCCCCTTAGTCGCTTCTGCAGACAAGTTTGGTCGCCCTCAGCTTACTGAAGGTCAGCTGTAAATCCTGTTCTCCGAATCCGAATAATTTTCATGTACTGATAGCAAGTAATCGCGAAATGAAGAGAGTATTCGGCAAGATAACGCCCATCACAAACACGTGCAACTCCAAGTCAAGTATTCACATGAAGGAACACGAGAACAACACCAATTGCATTGACAGGTGTTCTGTCACAGATTGGAACAATAAATGATGGGAATGCCATTACAATCACCACATTGCTGTAATAATTTTTGAGAATAATAATTATAATTCTTGTGTTTTTATATTACCATATTCAGGGTTCCCCTAAACATTTATACTTGTGGGTCTGACTGACTCAAAATCAGATTGGTGAAAATCCAGATTTGGGGGTCAAACAATTTACAAAGAAAATAGATTTTCAACTGGCATTTTTTTCAGGTGAATGCCTCTAAGTCTGATTTCTAAATAGTTGTGCGTACTTTCGAATCAGTTTGCGTCAAGGTAATCCTACGCATTGACTTAGAGATGAATCGGACATCATTGTCCCATAAAGTGATTTTTCAATACAAGACATTTTATATATACATTTTAGGACATTCAGAACATCAGAAATATAAATGCATGTAGGTGCAATCTGCATTACTGTTATAATATTTGGGAATAATATTACTTTTGTGTCACTATATTACCAAACTGAATACAAGATGACTCTGACAACGGTTTCAGCAAAGTGGTGTATTTGATACAAGACATTCACACACATTTCCAAGAAATTCAGCGTCTCAAAAACAAAATAAAATAAATAAATAAGTAAATAAATAAAAATTTTAAAAAATAAATAAATAAATAAACAATTAATTGTGACAACAAACTCAATGCTTAATCAAATTCTATGATTCGCATTTGACACACCGGTTATTTTGATGACGTTGTAAGAGGAAGTAAACAGAAAGTAGTGCAACAAGTAAAGTACCGTTCTGGAGCCGAGTGTGACAGAAGTCCTGAATTATTGTACACGGACAGACATATTTACCCATCATGCCTTCCGATACGTGACAGTTTTCTGTCAGAGTAACCACGAACAGATTGTACATTTCACTCCCAACGTCCCCTAAAATGCCCCTGCATGTAATGAGCCAATAAATCCGCGTCTACGTGCGAATCCGAAACCAACAACGACCGACAAAATGTCCAGAGCAGAGGAAGTGAATCTTACCGGAATTATAAATCATCAATGAACGTCAGTTAAAATTACACAAGGTGAAGTATTTCCCTGTAACGGAGACACAATCAACGTAATTGAGAAAAAAGCAATATATCTGTTCTTTGATGGCTATGGATTCAGTACGGAAGGATCCGATTCCAGATCAGTGTTTCGTAAAGAGTTTGTGGGTTGTAAACAACGGTGTCCTGTCACTCTGTGGTCGTTAAGGATGCACAGTGGGTAATCAGTGCCATAATAAAAAATCAGTTGTAGCGAAATGTTGTGAGAACACGGTGAGGTAATTGCCGTTTCTGCCAGTACCTTATGTTCGTGGTGGTTGGCAGGTTATTTAACGCCAATACCGACAATCCAGTGATCAACAGCATGAACCCAACGCAAAAAGCATACGATGAAATGTGTCAACAAAGTCAGCGAGCCTGACCAACCAGTCCCATTACTCAGCTCCGTTAACCCGGAGATTCACAGATAAGATGAGCTGGAAACGAATACGGTTGGACCAGTTGGTTGGGCCAGCTGGAAAAGAATACGGTTGGACCAGTTGGAAACGAATGCGGTTGGCCAGTGGAGTTGGACTGTATCGGCGGCCCATGGATCGATGCGTATCGATGAATTGTCAAATCACCACGTATCACCAGTATAGCCGTATTTGTGGGTGTCATGAAAGAGATAAACATCTCGTACTCTCTGCAAAACTTTCTCCACATCAACTTGACACTCACTTTACTTCCTCAAACCACCACATCAAATCCCTATCCGTTTCTTCTGACCTCTCGAAATTTCATATGCCCCCAATCACAAGTTGTTGTCATCCAATCAAAAACATAATGGAGAATTGTGCCTTGGGACGTTCTTGCATAACGGTAATGTGGCGCTCATTGTGTCTGAAGAGGACAGAAAGACGCTGGTGAATGTCGAGCAGAGTTCAAGTGATATAACACCGTTAGGGACAACATCAAGTGGTCTGTGTCTTGGGAGAGGGGTTGAGGGAGAGGGAGCATTGTGAGAGATAATGAGTTGTTTTAATGGGATGACATGTCACAGGAATTCCTCCATATGGAATCGACTTGGCTCTGCATTCCTGTATTTGAGTACAGGTAACACTGACAGCTGTGTTAAACCTGCTGGGTACAAATACAAATTATATAGCTGTTATCCGTTTATTCTAAATACTAGAATACTATCAAATAAGCGTCATTGCCATTTCTGTCAGGAATACTTTTATGTCTTTGCAAATGTCCATCTACTGACAGAGTGAAGGTACCATAAACGTTTCAGCTATGAAAATACCCACAAAGGTACATAAAGAAGCATTTTAGTACTTAAGGGTTTACATTTTTAAAATATCACTACTAGTTTTGATATTCGCATCAGGTTGGACCAAACAAAGCATAATGTATTTCGTGCCCCCAAAATACCAACAAACAAACCAACCAAACAAACAAAAACTGCAAAAAAGCCCGTTTATTTACAATGAGAGTAAATCATCTATCTTTATAATTGAAAGAGAAATATGTAAAATATGCCATCTCTAGAAATCAATATATGTGTATTCGTCGACTTCCTTGTTATTCATGGGGTTGGACATTTAGGCATAATCTCTGGATCCATACGAGCGCAGCATGGTCAGCCTTCCTGCTAATCTATCTATAGGAATTTCTGCAGGGATAGGTTAGATAAAAGAACATGAATTCTTCCAAAAAATAAACAAACCTTTTAGTTACATACATGACATGATAGTGATTAAAACAGTCCACCAGTCAATTCCTTTTCTCCGGGTTACTCACACTTAAAGAAACCTGGCCACAGAACTGCAACACATGACGAAGGGCTTAAAGTCTAAAAATTGTCAACTTCCTTTCCTTTTCATGGCGAGTTATTCCACCAGCTTCAACATTCGGGCAGCCAGGCATGCCGCTTCTGCGAAGATTTCAAAAACATTACGAGACTCCATTGGTTTGTACAGAAATCATAACTTTTTGATCAGTTTTGAAGTTCAAATCGGCATCGTGACAAATATGTATTTTTCTCACTTGTATAACACGTTCACGTGATTGTTCATGCGAATAATTGACCTGCCTTTGCGTGTGTTTTTGACAAATGTCACGTGCGGGCGAGGTTCAATAACCTGTTAAACAAACCAATTAGTGCTTCAGAAAAAACACAATTTATAAAACAGCTGCCTTGTGATTGGCTAATATCAACAGCGGGTTACAGACTTCATTGGTTCATACAGGCTTCTGAGGTCATTTCGGCTTGAACTGTAAGAAAATGCCCCAGACCTTGGTGTTGAGGTCAGCACGGTTAGTTTCATAACTCAAAGATGTGAAAGAGGTAGAGAAGCGGCAACATCGTCCGCTCTTCGCGTCAAACCCCTAAACCCTCCATGGGTACAGGGAGTGATGCATTTTGGTGGTGTCTACCACCGTGAACACGTCCACAACTATATCGTCGTCCGGGTACTACTGTGTACAAGGGATGCACAGTACACTATTACCTGAACATAATTCATTTCGCGATAGAGGCATGTTTGTGATTAGTTAACGATAAATTTAAACATATTTCATTCACAATGTGAAAAGATTCGGGGACAAGTTCTTACAATTTATAAAACCCCGCTCCAAAAATATTTACAGTAACAAGGATCGTCACAAGCAATCATTGGAAACAACCACATGGGAATACTAGCAGTCCGGGGAAATATTTAAATACAAAAGGTGAATAGAGAGACAACACCTGGAATTGATTAGATTTGTTTATATGCTTATGAATATTATTAATATACTTTCATTGTGGATGTTTATGATGCATGATACATGGTTTTGATACATGATACATGGTAGTGATACATGATACATGCTTGTGATACCGCTACTGGGGATACTACATAAGGATTAATATTCCTGGAAAGCCTTAAGCAAACCATACAATATTAAACAGTTATTTTCAGGACGGGAATTCCCAAGAGACCTAAGGTGCAATAATCAGAATGACAATCCGTTGCACTCCCAGCAAATTGTAAAACCTTATCACTTTATATTGAAAGATTGACTATTTTTAGTGCCTTGTAATTGTGTAAAACGCCTGAAATATGTTTCAGTGAATTGATCAAAATTGGATGCTTGCATTTTACATAGCATCTACAATATCTTATCCACATAAATACACGAATGACTCATTAAGTAGAAGATTATTGAAGATTAAAATTTTCGAGTCAGTTGATTTGACCTTATCATCGCCAGTACCTGAGGTATACAGTTCAATAATGCTTAACTGAAGTTCAATATTTGAGTAATGTTTTTGTCACGTCATTTACATTTCAGCATACAGTTGACAATATCAAAATCATACTTTCATACTTTCATGTTTCGCTGAAACGGAACGAAAGTGCAATCGTATGCTGAACATTCACCAGTATTAATATCGTACTATCCGATGTAAAACAGTACCGGTCAGTTGTGATAGTAGTATTAATACTTTGAACTAGCATACAAAGTAACGACAATCCACTATCAACGAAATATCAGTCAAAAAGTGTGTCTAGTCAAGTTGTTTATGTGACCATTGGCCCATATACACCCTGCATAATGTTAACTTCGAACATGAATTACATATAACGTACATAAACTGTTAATATACGTTGCCTATTTCAAATATATTATTCTCTTATGATTAAACTTTGACAAGCTTATCTACATAGATTATTTAATACATCTACATAAAGTATTTTATACATCATTTCACTTTGATCTTATTACCTGTTTAAATTTTTGAAAATTAACATTGTGTGTGCCCATACATCATGATTAAGCTTGCACACCAACAAATCACAGGTTGACATTTCCACGAAATCAATAAATGAATTTATTTTGCTCTTACACACCAAAAAGTCAGACTTTTATAGAAACAGACACTTTTGATTTACGCAATTACCGCATTATGAGCAAATTCAAAATTATGAATTTATTCAAAGATAGTAATCCGATACACCAAAAACAAATAAATCACTTCATGATATAACACGATATAATACAGAGTTATAACCACGAGATACAAGGCACAATAAACAATGTACCCCAGGGCCATAAAGCACTTATATAGAGCAAGAAAACAAACAAACAGTAATCCATCACATCTAAGCACGATAAGGCAGCTGTTAACCCCCGTGAGATAAGTTCCCTCCATAGCCAACTCACCTAAGCCTGTTAATCCATCTCCGGAGAATTCCGCCAATATCTATTTCATAACGGGATTGCTAGCCATCCACGCTCGCCGTTGTTGAAATATGCCTCCCGAGTGCCTTCAATTTCTCGAGTAGTTTATTGAACTCCCGAGTCTGTCTCGAGTCGTGCCCGATATTTATTTGGGGTGAAGAAATCCCGACCCTGGGGCGCTTTCTTTCTCACCAAACCTCACAAATGAAGCTCCTTAATCTCGCGAGTGATAGCCGCTCCGATGACAGAAGTGCATAGCCTTCGCGGTCGCGACCCCATCGATTTTTATGATGTCCGTTGCAATTCTTCGGTTAATATTAAAACCAGGTAAAAATATCAGCAATAGGTTACATTAGGTGTTGACAGATTTTCCTCTGGCCACGACATCTTCCCACGAGGCAAAAGGATGTGCTACCAAATTAAAATGGTGTTTTTTTTCTCTATGACAAACTACGACACTAGTTTCGACGTCGATGTCTGTGTAGCACCGACGTAGCAGTATGATGACGCATGTCGTGCATGCATGGTCTTGTAATCTGAGTTCATTTCTAGTTTTGAATATACATGGGCATTGTTTTGCAGTTCGTGTTATTTTGGGGATCAGTTTATCGCAAAACCGACCTTTATGATCATGAAAGTACGATCAACGTCGTTGACAGTGACACAGTCTGAGGGTTGCAGTGGTGAACGTTTCCTTCAAGTTCAGTTCTGAGGTTTTCTACGCTTTCCGTCCTGCATAACATTCAAACACAATCTACGCGTGGTGCCTCTTAAAAATGTCGACAAACATCAATAAATGGGTACCCGGTGGGATGTTTTTTTAAAAATATATTGTAGGCTGCATAATGAGTGACTGAGTAAGGTTTTACGCCGCTATTAGCAATCTTTCAGCAATATCGTGACGGTTCGCCTATAATGTCTGCTGACCGTATGTCCAACACTGTTGGTGCTTCATGACGTCACAATGGCGTATCAGTTTCTCAAGCGCAACACCAGTAAATAACGGTCTTCATGTTGAATAGAGACTCATCCCTCTTTGGCCTGTCTACAGTACTGCCAGTCTGTTGTAGACAAATCTTTCGACAGTTGATTTGCAGCATTCCATGGTCCTAGCCACATGGTCCTAGCCACATGGTCCTAGCCACATGCTCTTGTGTCTGTTCCATCTGTAACATACCGATTGCTCTCTCCATCTGCTCTGGTGTTAGGCATGTTATTAGCATAGGATATTTATATAGCGCACATATCCATTCAACTATTGCTTCCTCAAGGCACTGGTATTTGTTTTCCTCTATCATTGGATGTCCGTCTCAGCGTTACATGGATTACCAATCTCAACTCCACGTGCAGTATACAACTCTTGCTGCCACTAGGCGCACCGAGTGTATTGTGGCTCTCTCTCATCCTAACGAGATACCCAGTTCACAGCTGGGTTGACTGGGGCACACAGTCACAGTACTTTGTCCAAGTTTACTGCACGTTGCTGTACCCACAACTAGGTGTATTGATATATTCATGTGGCCACCATCTGGTCATATATCAACGGATCCGTGGGAGTACACATGGTTGTGTACTGTACATTAGGGGTTGTGACAACACAGAAAGAGTCTGCACACAAGGTGTTTACACCTGGCCACAGGTGGGCTCGATCATGATACCTCAAACTAACTGGATCACTAACCCGGCGCTTTAGTCAGCTCGCCCACCGCGCCCCCTGGCGCCCCTGGTGGGCAATCGATCAAAATGATGTAAGTGAATAAACCTGTTCACTCTGTATACCCTAATTTGATACGGGTGACTTTGTGCACAGTATCCGTTTTATTCATGTAAATTCGTCTTCTTTTCACAAAATACGAAATGCAAGTGCAAATGTTTACTAGGAATAGGCATATTGTGTTCGAGGTTTTTCAAACAGGCTAGTTTATATGTCCAAAGATTAACTTTGGGAAATGAGAGCAGGACGAGCAGGTATATAGGCTGACAACTGTCAGAGAGGTATGGGGGAGCTAGGCCGTGTCTGCCTAGAGAAGAAAAGAGAGAGGATCTTGAACTGCATTCTGACGTCAACCGACAGCCATTGCAGACTAGAGGGTTGAATGTTTTGTGAGACTAGTAGTGGCAGCTCCAATAATTGGTGATGTACACCGTATCTCATTTAATGCCTACTGGCATATATATTTAAAACTCAACTTAACACATTAAAATCGGATGAATGAGACCAATCAAATACAATTATTTCCAAACCGGTAAAAATTATATTCTTCAGAACACCTGACACCTGGTAAGTTAGTCTTGTGCTTTATGACCTACTTACACCATATAGTAAATCAGCTATATATTCTAGTCAACAACATGTTGTGTTTTGAAATGACTGACGAAATTATATGTTATTACAGTTTCCCAAACGGGTGCAATGGTGTCCTCGCCGTGGCATTCCTGGAATATTGTTAAAAGATACGAAACACTAAACTCTCTCACTTAATCAAGTACTATACCTGTAACATAGTGTTGTATTATCTTTTAAAGGATTTTCATTTGTTTAATATCTCTAAAAAGACTGATGTTTTAATTTTGACAGTTCTTAACCTCGCCGGCGTCTGAAGGGATGATGTAAGTCCTACTAAGGTCCATGTAGTTGGCCCCTGGTCCCTAGTGTGGCGATCTATAGCTACCTTCAGTTGTTGGCGATCTATAGCCAGGTTTTATATTGCACTGTCCATATAGTGCAATTCGTTTACTTTCCCATGATAGTTTTAAAACTGTGATACTCTATTCTTGTTTTACTTCCTTCGTCGACAGGTTCTTCTGATATACATATTTTCCTTCTCTACGTCACGTATGTTCTCGTCACGATATATCTGCAATATTGCCGATGTGACTTTAAATATTAACTTACTCACTCAAGAGCCTGATCAGGTGGACGCATCATTTTTCATAGACATGTAATAAATATTGGGCCAATTGAAATCTAAGTGAGTGGGTTACAAATTAACATTGAAAGTGCATATTTTTGCTTATATGGCGTCGAGACAAAGTTTACAAGTATATTACAAATATAATGTAATATCTAAAGAATTTTTATCATGTATATATAACAATCCTTCTTATAATCAATTATGAAAAATCACCATCACACAAACGTAAAATCAAATCATGCATATTTACAATTTATGACCAAAATAAATTTCTTTCATGGAGTTAATAATGAGACTCCTGCAAACATGCATGTGGAGAATCGAACCCGGGTCTTCGGTGACACGAGCGAACGCTTTGACCACTGGGATACCCCACCGTCCGTTGATAATGTGAATCCCGTTCAAAATAATGCATGACTAATAATGGCCAAATGACATATTACACGCCTTCATTTCTTCTAAATGAGACGGTTCTAACGGACCCCACGAGAACGACCACATCAGCTGTCTTTTCTCATTTTGTAAAACTGTACCATGTGACCGCAGATCGATGCTCATCTTATCGACCTCTCGTTTGAAAGGTCTCGTGTAACTGTTTCTTTGACCCGTTTGAACGTAGGGAGATTACACAGAAGAAAACCAGATGAATTCTGTCAATAATACGTCCTACACTTGTCTCTCTGTACACTAAGGCTTCAGCTCTTTCCCAAATCTAATATCCGTGGAGTTTTGTAAGGTCGTAATTCGATTTCTACAGACAGGGGAAGTAAATGCAGCATCGACATGCTGAGAATGCTTAATTATCTCCGCAATGCATGACGGGAGGAGGTAAATAACTTTCTCGTCATTGATTGGACTAAATCCACTTATTGCGTGCGGGATAGCTTTTTTAAACGCAGCTCCGACAAGGAAAAGATATCGTGCTGTGAGATGGAACTATTTCTTTAGACGTGAGTCTTTTGTAGATTCACCAACTCTGATCCCGTTATTGTAGTTGGTTGTATGAGATTATGACGTCATCCCCGTGCATGGTTGTATTAAATAACGCAACACATTGTCCAATCGTATGTGTCATCACAATCATATTAGTCCTCAATCTTTGAAACTGGGGATCCAATTTCTACAACGCTGTTTGGGGTTAGTTACGCTCTGAGTACAGCAAGAAGCGACACCTAAACGAGCGTCAGTGTAAGGAATTCGAAGTAAAGTTTCAAACAAAAGTTTTGTCCAAACAATCTCGACAAACTGTCAGCTCCTACATATTGTGTGTGTCTTTGGGTCTGTGTGTGTTTGCCAGTGTGTGTAATGTGTGAGATTGATCTTGCAGTTTTGCACAAGACAGACGTTAATAAAAAAATTTAAGTTAGACCGTATTTGTCCTTGACCCTGTAAATCTGCCCTAAGAACCCAGAATCAAACAAGGTTGGGGGTCATGAACGCCATGTGTAGGCGTTATTTTAGCTACAATATAAATAATTCCCATCAAACAAAAATCATGACACCTAAACAAGTGAATTCCAAACAAAAAAATACCACATCTCACCAATCTGAATTACTAAAATGATAGTCGTTTCACTTGTACACAACAGCTGCTGATCGAGATAAAAACTAGAAATTACTAATCATTACTTGATGAAAAAGTCGTCGGCCATAGCGACCTGCAGGAAAAAAAAGCTGTAGGTCCGAGTTGTTTTCAGTGAGCTTCGGGCCTAAGGTCCGACGTTATTTTCGAACGCTGAAGTAATATGTTTTTTGGTTATTTGTTTGTTTGTTTCTCTGTTTGTGTGATTTAAACTGCTTTCATCACTAACACACCCACGAGAGGGCGGGCTGGAGTAGACAATCCAATGATCGACATTATAAGCATCAACCTACGCAATCAGGATACGATGATACGTGTCAACCAAATCATCAAACTTGACCAGCTCATCTCGCTAGTCGCTTCGCACAAGTATGAATAACTCAAGACCAAAACTAACTCTTCATAATTATGGAAGTATTGTTTTTTTTCCCATTACTATTCCATTACGATCACATACCTAGTCAGCTTGTCATCTTTCTATCAACAGTAACATGCTTGCTGCGATAGCCCAGAGGTTAAAGCTTTCGCTTATCACGCCGAAGCCCGGGTTCGATTCCCTACATTGGTTCAATTTGTGAAGGCCACATTTGGTGTCTGATGCCATGACATTGGAACATTGCTGACAACAGCGGAAAATCACAGTCACTCGAAAAATATGACAATAATAACAATTAGTCAGCATTTATAAGAATGGTCGAATGGCTATAGTTTACGCTATCAGCAATTTTCCATCAATATCACTCCGGCGGAAACTAGAGTGAGTGAGTGAGTGAGTGAGTTTAGTTTTACGCCGCACTCAGCAATGTTCCAGCTATATGGCGGCGGTCTGTAAATAATCCAGTCTGGACCAGACAATCCAGTGATCAACAACATGAGCATCGATCTGCGCAATTGGGAACCGATGACATGTGTCAATCAAGTCAGCGAGTCTGACCACCCGATCCCGTTAGTCGCCTCTTACAACAAGCAGAGTCGCCTTTTGTGGCAAGCATGCTGAAACTAGAAATATGTTTCAAACTTTGCTCCTTTAAGGAAATCGAACTCGGATTTCAGTCGTGAAAGGCAAACACTCTCACCGAGAGGACCCCACCTTATAATGAGGAGAATTTTATCAGATCAACTAACGAACCAAAAAATCAATATTTGCAAATCTGAAAGCCGAAATTTAAATCACGAAAGCGAGTTTTAAAAAAGCGTTTCTCTGTCAAGAAGAACGTCAGTGTTTGCAGACAAAAGCTGAAGTTTAGTGTGGTTCAATTCTTTAGAATTTTGAAGGCTGTGGACATGAGATTCCTAGAAGTTCGACATCTACTCTTGTGCTTACTCAGTCCTCCAGCATGAAAGGCCATTTTGTCTGGGAAATTTGTCAATATCAAGACCGACTTTTCTCCTTTGTGTTTTATCAATAATATTGACAGAGCTTGAAAACAACTCACATATCTGAAAGACTATGTCCCCGCAATTGATCCCAGAAATATCTCCCCCACGCTGTCTGCATTCCATGTTAGGAACAAGAAACTATCTGACGTTATGCAAGATCGAAGCATGAAAAGGATTTAGCGCAAAAACATGTTCATCTACAAACAGCACTCATCCTCTTTGTTCTCTGTTGTTGCTTAGGTCGAATGGGTGTGTGTGTGTTTTCATATTTATACATAAACACACAACATTCAACGTTTAGAATCTTCAACACCAGGCGTCGTCAATCTTTTGAAATTGTCTTTTATGTGTGTTGGAACCAAACGAAACGGCACTGGAGTTACCATTCTTGGTTCATCATGAAATGTAGTTCTATGATGGAGAGCACTGAAGAAATTCTTCAATTCCGTTAAAGGAAAAAAAATTATTTATTTACGTACTCGTACAACAAAATGCAGAATCGTTTTATAATGGAACACATTAAAGAAATACTTGAATTTCGTTGAAGGAAACAAATAATATTTGTCATATATTTCAGCATTGAGGCAGACCTTCAAGTTCAAATCCTTCAATGGGGTCGTTGTTAGTGAACTGTACGTTATCAAAAGAAAGATGATATTTGTTGCTACCCTGGCGACCGACATTCAGGAGATAAAATAACAACGCGTCAAGTAGAAGTAAGTGATTTGGGTTTTACGTCTCTTTTAGCACTGAAATCAATATCACAGTGGGGAGACTAGAAATGGTCTTCACCCACTGTACCCATGTAGGGAATCAAACATGGGTCTTAGTCGTGAGGACAAACGCTTTAACAACGGTGCTCTTTGACTCGGCACTGTCAAACCCATTTTAGTTCAGGTTAGACTCGGGGCGGTGGGGTAGCCCAGTGGTAAAAGCCTTCGCTCGTCACGCCGAAGACCCGGGTTCGATTCCCCACATGGGTACAATATGAGAAGCCCATTTTCAGGTGTCCCCCGCCGTGATATTGCTGGAATATTGCTAAAAAGCGGCGATTAGACTCTCCAAGATCCGGTTTAGAATCGGTCTCCGTTAGTCTCCGGGTAGTCACACTCGCTAACTTAGATGATGCATGCCATCGTGTCCTAGCTGCTCAGATCGATGTTGGACTGTATACAGAATACTCATAATGCCGTCTTACAGTCGGACTATTGTTAAGAGAGGGTTATGGCACCAACTCCAACCTTGATATCACGAACACACTCAAGAAAAACGACCCGTGAAGGTCCCGGGGTAGAATAGGCCTTCAGCAACCCATGCTTGCCATAAAAGGCGACTCAGCTTATCGTAAGAGGCGACTAACGGGATCGGGTGGTCAGGCTTGCTGACTTGGTTGACGCATGTCATCGGTTCCCAATTGCGCAGATCGATGCTCATGTTGTTGATCACTGGATTGTCTGGTCCAGACTCGATTATTTACAGACCGCCGCCATATAGCTGGAATATTGCTGAGTGCGGCGTAAAACTAAACTCACTCACTCACTCACTCAAGAAAAACAACACCAACACACAATCAAACCCGCGTTTGTCGCTGTATAAGTCCAATAATCTTCAACACATACTTTTAAGCATCACGTGATGTGATTTCACAGGAAATGTTCATGAGTAAAAGTAAATATGTAGACGGATGAAAAATATTTAAAAGATATCAATCGATTTTCCATTAGTAAAGCGCTTTGTTCAGTTTCTCCTTGCTGTTTATAATCCTTGCTTTCATATGTATGAATCAGATGTAAGACCTTGCGAAACAGGCTTTGATCACGCCAAAGAAAACACTACCTGATGAAATATTCAAGACAAACATCCTCTTCTTCGCTATTTTCGTCTTCACAAACACCATCTACTAACACGGACAGAAGACGCACCAAGACGCCATTGTTTACTGTTGCCATGACAAATAGCAGCGACACCAAGTGGTCAGTGTTTGACTTACACATAAAACGTTGACGTTGTTAGCATCTTGCAAGTGGGCTTTGTAAAAGGGATTTGTATGATTGGACTAAACTAAATTTGGATAGTAGATCTGGTCACATCTTCTGTAACAATATTTTCTATAACACAACTCCCTCCTCTCTCTCGTTCTCTCACTCACAGACACACACAGACACACTTTGGCAATTAGCACACACGCTGTCACACACATACACCAACCACATCGTCTACGGTTCAATCTGACGTCTTGTCCTTATGCATCAGCAAAGCCTCGTATCTATTTTCAGCCCTTGCCACTTGTAGTGCAGCCACGAGTCGTTATTGTGGCTCTGCCTAGTAATCATAGAGGAAAGTGGACAGGTTTCCAGATGACGGAAACTGTCTAGGAACCATATCTCTTGGTTCTGAATATAGAAACACCACAAGAACATCTTAGGCATGCTTAGGCCAGTCCTTGAATAGAAATAGCAAGTCCTCACATCGGAATAGCGGTGTCCTCACAACCTGTGTTTGACCGGAGTATATCCACAGAGAAATGGTATTTTTCAGTGGAAATTACACAGGTAGAAATAGGCTGTGACATATGTAACGAGAGTCTAAGATGAAAGCATAGTTACTGTAAGAAATATTTATAGGTTAGATAATTACTAAAAATGGTTAGAGCGTCTATCAGGGTGGAGTCATTTGTTGTTTTATGCCGCAGATACCAATATTTATAATACCGATATAAATACCCATATACCCGTAGCTATTCCGGATTAAAATTGACGTGTTTAACTCATTTCTAACAATATCCCACCAATATCACCCGGAGGGACACTAGAACAATTAACTCAACGCGTTGTGCTTATGTGGATAATAGAACCCAGGTATTAGGGGTGTCGATCGAACGCTTTAACCATTAAGCTACTCCCGATGATGTATGCATGCTCATCAACAATCCGTATACATGCTAGTGGTAGCAAAAGACATGGGCCTAGATTTTCGAAGCTCTAAAGTGTTGTCAACTCAGTAGACAGTTACACAAATAAATGATACAACAGCACAAGTACGCAATAAGACAAAAGTTCATATGGATAAAAATTATACATACTGGATATATGGCAGCAGTGGTGACCATTTTCTGTCAAATTGTAACATTTTATTATTCTTAGTAGCAATAAACTTTTCAGTTTTGAAAATATCACCCAGTATTTTTAGAAATGCGCCCAGTGATAACTTGGTGTTTTTAATACTTGATACATGAATGTATTTTTTACCAGCAAGAAGTATATGGTTCATTAAGTCAGTATTATTTCCACCAATTAAGACTGTATATTTTGTCAGGGTAAATGTTTCTGTTGTTTTATTGTCAATATATTCTTTCAGTTTCAACCAGAATGTTTTCACACATTCACATTCCCAATAAATATGTCTCAAATTTTCAGACACTAAGTTACAAAAAGAGCAAAGTTCATCATCAACTAATTTCATTTTCCGTAATTCTTTTTTTGTGTATATAATATTACGAATAAATTTAAACTGAAAGTCAGTCAATTTAGTATCTTTTGTGGATCTTCTATAATCTTTAAAAATGTGTTCCCATGGGATTACAGTGTCAAAGAGTTGTTGCCATTTTTCACATGTAGAAGGGAAATTTTCAGTACTTATAAGCTTATCATAGAAATACCTTGACCTCTTTGGTGCTGAAAGTAAACATATCAGTGACGTGCTGAGATAGTGATTATGAACAATCAATGGATTATTTCTAATAGCATCTTTCCATTTTCTGGGTACATTTGAAAGAACCTGGTAGTAATCATGAACTGTGCCTTTGATTTTGTAAGTTTTCTTAAGTTCATTAAATGACAAAATACCATGATCATTACACAAGTCTCTTATAGAGTGAATACCCTTAAAATACCAATGTCTTATAATAAAATTACTATTTTGGAATTGATGGTTGAACCAAAGGGGTTCAGATAAGATTTGATTAATATCTGTAAAATCAGTTTTATGTGTTCTATAAAATATTCCCCATGCTGCCAACACATCGTTCCAGTAGGGATTCATTATTTTCACATAATTTTCAATGTTGGCTCCAAGCAGAAATATATCCTTGAATGGAAAGGTACTAGGGCTAGTGTTTTTATTTTGTAGATATTTATTTAATACTGACAGTTTTAATGAGTTTATGAATACCTCTACATTAACCATTCTGAGTCCCCCTTCTTCATATTTTCTAAGTGTTGCTCGCTTTATCTTATCGCGCTTATCATTCAAACTATAGTGTGCCCTGTGAAGACCGCTTAATGCAAGTTTGTAAAGCACTATGACGTCATCGAATACCAGACGTCATTAGTTATCATGACGTAATTTAATCACAATGAAATGACATCAATATACACTGTCACTCCATCTTTGTAAATGTAATTCTACACTCAAAACACGGTTGTACTAAAACGCCTGATGATCATTTTATAAGAAATCAAATCTTACCCTCGAGTACCCTCTTTAGAGCTCGCTGATAAAAGCTGAAACAACTCGTGATCAACACTTTGTGTTCGATGTCATGGAATATTTTGAAGGTAGATGACGACAAAACACAAGTATTGTTCATAGGCATGAACCGTGAGTTGCGTGACATTCTTGTTAACTCTGTTGAAGTTGAAAATGCTTTAGTCCCTTTTTCCTGGCCATGTAAGAAACCTTAATGTCATCTTACTGTGGAACTAAAACAGTGTTTGTTCATAGTAGACTTGGCTATAGTAACATCATGCTGATAAAATCCAGTAACGTCAGCTGTACAAACTCCAGAGAGTTGCTGCTGGGATAGTGACGAGAGCACCAAAACCATCGCACATGATAACGATTCTTACGGATTTCCAATGGCGTCCTGTTGAAGTGAGAATCAAAATGATATGGCACCACATATGTTTCTAATATGCAGTAGACTTCATCCCTGTCACGCCTCTTTCATGTCAAAATCTGAATCGTCTTGCCAGCTATGGACAGAAACCCTTCTGTGAGTGAGTGAGTGAGTGAGTGGGTTTAGTTTTACGCTGCACTCAGCAATATTCCAGCTCTGGAGTCTGGACCAGAAAATCCAGTGATCAACAACATGAGCATCGATCTACGAAATATGTGTCAACCACGTCACCGAGCCTGACCACCCGATCCCGTTAGTCGCCTCTTACGACAAGCACAGTCACCTTTTATGGCAAGCGTGGGTTGCTGCAGGCCTGTTCTACCCCGGAAACTTCACGGGTCCCGTTCAGTGGCGCAGCTCCTCGAATATGTAACAAACTTCATCTGGGCATCAAACTTTCATCATCATTATTGCAGTCAGATCTAAACTCAGAGACGCAGCTATCTTCAGGCTATTATTCATAGACTTTGTTTCATCCTATTATTCGTGAACAATAATTCATAGACATTTGCCCCTGCTGTTATTCATAGGCTTTGTTTCATGCTATTGTTCCTCTGTGTATGACTTCCTTTTTTCTCTCATATTATGCGCTTTAAGCATGCACCCTGTGGATGAAACAGCGCTTCATAAATACTCATTATTGTTATAAATGGCATCAAAAGACTAACGGGTTTCTCTGTACATTTTAAATAGGCACATCCACTAAAACCTTACAATGTGAATATTGAAAATTCCTTACGATTTCAAGTGTTATATCATTGAGTGAGTATTGTGTTAGGCCGCTATAAGCATATATTCTAGTTGTATCACATGACTTGGGCTACACAAACTCCTCTCACGTTGGAAATCCCGGGTTTTCCACGTCAAGAACGATTTTTTTCTTACAACCCACATCCCCACGCCTCATTTCTCACAGGAAGTCAAAACTAAACCGTGATACTAAAAAAATCCAAACGGTGTAAAACCTCAAACACACGATCGATAACTGTATCAGGACCAAATTCCAAATATTTCAACGATCATGTAATAATGGGCACTCTCATTTTCTGCTTAAACACGTTATCACAATAATTCACTTTATCGCTGAACTTCATTAATACCAAACAAATGTCAGCACGCAAAACACTTCTGTATAACGAGATGTACCGAGGTCCAAGCTGGGTCTCCTATAGGATAATTACCTATATTCCAATCTACCCCTTCAACAGTGTGCCTAGACTTGAATGGACAAAGGTCAAGGGAGGTCGCCTCTACATTCAATAACCGTATCCCAGGAAAGCTTAGTGGACAAAACCAGAAGCCCTAACTGGACGCTACAAGGTCTGTGTAAACACGACCTTGGTACCGGGACTCGAAAAGGGCGTCTTTTTATTGGAAACTTATATTACTCAGTTCAGCTTGGCGGGAATACAGTAATCAAACGAAGTCATAACTGCGTGAAAACTGCCCCCCACTGCGACAGCAAATTCCGATCAAATAGCTTAACGAACAAACGTTGTCGCTCTGCTCATAAACCCAACAGGATACGTGATTTGGAAGCATAAATTTCTGAGAATATGTCTGGAGAAACGGTCTTTATGTTCCGTGTTCTCTCTGGCTGACGGTTTATAACACATGAGCATCATCCAACAGTGCGGAGCAAGAGGATTTGGGATTTGGAAGCAGAGACAACCACTCAGAACCATAGCTGAACCAACGCGTGACGAAAGTTTATGTTTGTCTTGTGCAGGAAGTACCGAAAAATCCATGAACCCGTTTGATCCCATATCAAGTATGCCAAATTAGAAGAGATAACTGATAAAAACGATGTTTTGATGATAACGATTTGAACCTGGGCCCGTGTTCGCAAGGTCGCAATGGCATGGAATTAAACAGCATAAAAAGTTCGAGAACAAAATATCAATAGTCATTAAATTTTGCCGCATTGATCGACAATTGAGATATTCATCAATTTCTCGGTTTGTTTGACATCTGACCGGAATGAGGAGGGTGATGCAGATGGGGACGACGTCAAAGTCGCCGATGAAGCTGGTGTTCAATCTGCTCATTACGTCGGAGAGGGGTGTGTGTGAAATTACCCATCACCGATGAGCCACGGTAAATGTTGAAATTGACAATAACGTATAATTGACGAAATGACAGCAATAATATACAGACGCTTTCCTATCGGCAATGAATGCTAATGAATTTCATCTTCCTTCGTGTCTCAAGTGTAATTAATTACCTGACCCTGTCACTCATTGGAGTCATTGTTTATTAATGAATTTGGGGGTAGTTTACTTCTTAATAGTTTATGTAGTCCGGTCAAGACACATATTCTGGACGTCAGGTCACAGCAGTGCCTTGTCTCGTATTTTCTCGTTATGGTTCAAACGAGATTTTAACTGATCAAACCAGTTGTATATAGTAAGGATTTTTGGACGCATTTTTGATTGCGTAAGATCGTATGATCACCAAGGGTAAAATGCTTCATGTTATTGTGAGCGCGATACGATAATTCGAACGGAAACGTTTTGACGACAACGGGTGTGGTTGACTGCTGTTTTATGCCGCTTTTAGCAATATTCCAGGTTAATGATGGTGGCTATGAATGACTGCGGCTTGATCAGACACTGATCAGCCATTCACGTCTTCAACAAAGATCAGCGATGTACCTGATTGGTCTGTTGTTGTTTTACGCCGTATTCAGTGATATTCCGGCCACATGGTGGAGGCATCTGAACAATTCAGCCAGGACAAGACAATCCAGTGGTCAACATCATGAGCGTACATCTATAGATCATACACCTGGAATATGATAAAATGCATCAACCATATCAATGGGGCTGGCCACCCAAATCCTTAAACCGACATACAATAAGCGCAGGTTGTTCCAGATCACCTCAAACACACGTTCTCTCAATTCAGGAAAGAGTGCAGTTCAACATGAATGCGTATGTCCTAGCCAGCATTCATCTGGGGTAAAAATGCCCCTCCCCCTCCTCTTTTTGGAGGGCCGGTGGTGTAGTCTAGTGGATAAAGCGTTGGTTCGTCGAGCCGAAGACACTGGTTCCATTCATATGGCTGCCCTGTATAAAGAATAGTTCTGGTGTCTCCCTGCGTGATATTGATGGAATATTGCTAAAAGCGGTGTAAACCATACTTACTCACTCACTCACCTTTTTTGGGAAAAGGGGCTCGAGGAAGATTCATTTTATGCACACATTGTCACAAAAACCAAACGGTTCTTCCCACTAAACATTCACACTGGGCGATCCAGAGGCGGATCCGAGAATGTCAAGATGCCTAGTCTATCGGGACCATCCTTCAAGTCGAACAATGACAAAACTAACCACAGACAATTCCCTTCTATCAGTAAGTATTTTACCTCCAACACACGTACAGACGTATC